>NW_026539188.1:222500-407500 GCF_027791375.1 Indicator indicator
GGTCTTGACCATGAAGCTGGAGACCGTGGGGACCTACAGATGTGGGTACCAGGTGAGGAGTGACTCCAACCAAGTGAGAAGCTCTGCCCTCAGTGCTCCCAGGAACCTGACTGTCACAGGTGAGACCTGTCCCTTTAAGCTCCCACGGATGCCAGCTGAGATCAGGGACCCTGCCATGTCCAGCTGCAGCCTCTCATCTTGTCCTTTTTCCCTGCCAGCTCCTGAGTCCACCTGCCAGGCAGGACCCGCAGGTGAGTGACTCCCTCTGTATCCTCCAGCATCAGGCTGAGTTCTGCTGGGCTGCTGCCAGCAGGACATGGGGAGGTTGCCCAGCAAGGATCTGAGGCCGTGACCTGCTCCGTCCTTCTCCTCATCTCACCCCTTCTTCTGCAACCCCTTCTGTCCCCACCAGCTGCCCTGCCCCAGGGCCACCAGAGCTGCACAGGCATTGTGCTGGCAGTGGTGCCCATCTTCCTCTTTCTCCTGGCTACTGCCATGTCCTGTGCCATCAAGAAAGGTGAGTGATTGAGGGACAGAAGGTCAACCCTTAGCCCCAGATCCCACTCTGCCGCAGGGCTGCTGCTGCCTGACCTATCCCAGGATGGGAGGGACAACTCCTTTCCCCCTTTCCATGGGAAGCTGAACCCTTCAGGGCTTTCCTTGACCATGGAATCATGAAAGGTGGAAAACACCTTGGAGATCATCAAGTCCAACCTTCAACCCAACACCACTGAACCATGTCCTGCAGCAGGGGACCCCTCAGCTCCTTGAGGAATCCAAGGTTCTGAGATTGGGAATCTCTTCCCTGCCCTTGGATGACAGAGTGGGGAGGAAGAGACCAAACCCAGCCCTGCCCCAGGTGGCCTTTGGCTGGCAGCCCTTTGGGCAGCAGAAGCAAGGCTTGGAGCTGGCCCCGGTGGAGCCCTCACAGCTCCTGGACACTTAGGCTGTGCACAGCAGAACTTGAGTAGAACTCACTGCAGGGGAGGCAAGACCATTGACCCTGTGATACTGGTGTTTCTTCACAGGAATGACACTGGAGGCAGCTATCACAAAGGACTTGGAATTCCTGCTGGAGAAGGACTTCTCCCAACTAATTGAAACTCTGCAGAAATCTACACAGCATGATCTTCAAAGTGAGCAGAACCATCACCAAGCTGCCCTTCATCTGTCTGATGGCAACCCCTGATCAAAAGGCAAATTAGCCTATGAGCATGTCCTCAGGTCGTCCTGACAATGCATGGAGGTAGACATTTCTATCTTTCCATGGGAGTAGGTCCTGTGTTCCATGACACTGAGACATGTGCATAATGAGATGAACACAGCAGCTGGTCAAGGCTCCTCTTCAACCCCCAGACCTGAAAGGCAGTGTGTAGATTAGGTTCTCTATGACCTAATGACCTATGACTTCATGTGGGATGAAGTTGTCCTTCTCCATGTCCTCTATAAACCTTTTCCCTTTCCCTATTCAACTTCCACACAACCTTTCCCTATTCTCTTCCACAGCCTACAGATGCTGACTGAAAAGATGGATGGAGGTGATTGGTGCCCTCCATCCTGCTCAGAAGGCTTTTCTCAAGCCTTCAGGAAGGCTCCTGGTGTCTGTGCTCATTGCCTTTCCCTGCACCATTCAAGCCATCCAAACCAGTTTAGAAGTGGGGGAAGGATCTTGCCAGTTCTAATCCTTCAAGAGTCCATGTGCCCTGGAAGGTGGAGACTTTATGAAGGGAAGGACCATGGCACTGGACAAGCCTCAGAAGGAGAGCTTAAGGGAGAAGGAACCTTGGGCTCAGGCCTTGCGCAAGCTTTACTCTTCCTTCCAGTGGCTCAGGGGTGCCCCATCAATCCTGGTGTGCCTCTGTTCTGCAAACACCATATCCCCTGAGCAGTGTCCCTGTCCTGGGAAAAACAACTCAGGAACTGCACTGGTCATGCTCCAGCATCTTTTGGAATGGGTTCCTCTTTGGCAGACAAAGAGATCAGTGTCTTCTTGGTGTCTTCTCAGAAGAAAGGTCCTGTGCCATTAGAGGGACAAGACCTCACCTCAGGGCAGGCAAGACCATTGTCCCAGGAACACTGGTGTGTGTTCACAGGATGGAGAGTGTAGGCAACTAGCACAAGGGCCCTGGAAACCCTGAGGGAGAAGCACCTCCAGCAGCTCTCCCAAGCAATCCAATCTCTGCAGGAATCTATGCTGAATGTGCATTAGTAATTTAATTGTTCTCAAAGAAACCTTGGGAAGATTGATTAGGATAAGAAGGGATTTGTTTCCTCCAAAAAAAGGTGTTCTATGCATTCTTCTCCTTGGTTAGGGAAAAGTATTTATTAATTTTCCTTGTCTTTTTTTTTTTCTTCCTGTATAATGAACTGTGAAGAGGAAGTGATTGTGAAAGGCATTGTCCAAAATAAAAACAAAACATTTGAAGCCGTAAGTAAGTCTGATGGATACCATTTGTCTTGCCTGGGTTCTTCCTTGGGAACTTCTTGGATGTGATGTGTCACTGCAGAGAGAAGTGAGGCCAGTGGAGGTCAACCCCTCTCAGCAAGTCACTCCCATGTTCTCAATCACAACACAACAAAATCCATGACCTTTGGATGGGATGAATTTATTCAAAGGGAGGGACCTCTGTGATGAGGGACATATCCTGCTGTAGAAGAGGGTACTGCTGATGGTTGGGAAAGGAAGGCTTTTCAAGACATAGCACATCCCTTCTGGGCTTCCCTTGCCTTTCTTTGACCGCAATAGGAGGTCCTCTTGTCCAGCTACCAACAGCCAAGCAGGGTACTCACCCCTGGGAAAAGGTGGACATTCTTCACACTAAAGTCTCTTGCAGGCAGGAAGACACAGAATTCCTCGGCTTCCTTCAGTGCCAAAAGTGAGAATCATGTTGCAGGTGAGTGCCAGGACTGAGCCACACTGAATGGGAACAAAACCCACCTGAGCAAGATGAGGAAGAGCTGGAGGCTTCCCATGCCCCAGGGTCCCACACAGTCAGAGGAAATTCTGTGAAACCAACTCACTGCTTCAGAAATGGTCACTTCCAAAGGCCTCCAGCAAATTCTTTGGGCAGTAGGGAATCAATGGGGTTCCTTTGCTGCTGGTGAGAAAGGAGGAGATGGAGTTCCATGAGAACAGAGCCTGGCCATGTCTCTGAGCTCAGGGCACTGTTGAGAACATCTCTGCCTGATCAAAGGTAGAGGGCCAAGTGAAAACCCTTTCCAGATGACACCTTCAAGGTGCAATTGAATTCCTGCGAGATGAAAATTTCTAAAGAGGAACAAAGAAGTAAAAAAACACCCACAAGAGAGCTCTAAGAAAGGCTCTTTCACGGGGACTTTTAATCACTTGTTTTGGGCATCCACATGGCAGTAGGTTGTCTACCCTTCAAGGAGGCACCATCATTGTCCCACTGACACCACTGTTTCTTCACAAGAGGGAGAGTGGAGGCAAATACCATGTTTGCCCTCAAATTTGTGAAGAAGGACCTGGAGAAGCTCTCCCAACAAATAGCAACTCTAGCAGTTGTTTTTCTGATTATGCAGAAGTCCACACAACATGAATGTCATATCCTCAGAACAGATCTGGAGAACAAACTGGATGAGCATGGTCATCACCAAGTAGGCCTTCATCTGTCTGAAGGCCAGTGCTGTACTATAGACAAACTGTCCTGTGAGCAAGTCCTCCAACCTTCCTCACAGTGAATGGAGATAGTCACACTTTTTTGGGGAGCATTTCTTCTATCCTTTGCCACTGAAATACCTGCATGGTGATATGGATAACTTAGATGTTTAAGGTTTTTCCTTCTCAGTCCTGTCTTTGACTGGACTTAAAGAAGATCAGCATCTTCTTGGTCCCTTCTAGGAGGAAAGGCACTGGGGGAGATTGGGGCACCACTGGGAGATACTCAGGCAGCAGTTAGGCTGCTGGTGAGGAAGGAGCATCCTCCTATGTACATAGGTACAATGAACAGTCCTGCAGTCAGGGCTCCACTTTCACATTATAGTAGAAACCACAAAAGCTTCTATCAAGGAAATTCACCTCCCTAGCTCCCCTGCCACCAGCATGACACCTTCTCAAAAACTCCAAGCTACAAGTCAAGTCTTGTTCCCAGCCTTTCCTTCTAAAGGACAAAGTATCCAAGTGGCCTTGGACTTTGCTCTCATTTGAGTGGCCTAGGACCTGTTGCTGTGGTTTCCAACCTAGAGAACAAGCAGGTCACTAGAGGAGAACATGACCCTTGTGGTCAGCAGCCTGGCCTGTGTCTCAGCACACTGGAGCCCAGAGAGCCTTGGCAAATCCTCCGACTGTTGCTTTTGTCTTTGTCCCACAGCTTTTCAGAATCCAGTGCTACAAAGGTAAGCACCAGGGAGATCATGGAGATGACCATTTAGTGTCTGAGTGCAGCTCTGGAAAGCACATCCCAGCTGCTCAGAGATCTGTTTGCAGGTCACCTGTCTGCCAGTTGGATCCCTTCTCTCACAGCTTCCTCCTCTCTTGCTGTCACACAAAATCTTGGCTATTATGATTTCAGCTCAAGAGGCTATAAAAGTTCCTTGTTATTGTGGTGTTGGCCATGAAGGAGCTGTAAGACCAAGTCCTGGTCCTGTTTCTCAGGCCATCCACACAGCAATTCCCAGTCAGCAGCCCAAGAGAGGGACATGGGAGGTATGGGAGGGGAGAAGCTAAAAGCAAGAGGCGGCCTCATGTACCTGAGCATGGGGGAAGAACAAGAGAGAGGTGGATGAGAACACAGAAAAGAAAGGCTCAGCAAAGCAGAGCTTGTGTTTTGCTGCTCCTTACAGCATGATTTGGTCATTGCAGGGAATGTCACCCTGGATGCTGTCACAGCTCATCCCAGACTGGAGTTCTCTGACATGGGCAAGAGCATGAAAGACACTGGGGCCTTCAGACCTGTTCCTAGGAATGATGTGAGATTTGATTGACACCTGTTTGTGTTGGCCAAGGAAGGCTACACGTCTGAGAGACACTACTGGCAAGTAGATGTTGGCAAGAGGAAAACTGGGCCTTGGGTGTTGCCCGGGAATCTGTGACTCACATAAGAATGGCTTCTGGACCATAGGGCTTGAAATTGAGCTAGACTATTGGGCCTACATAGATTGCTGGCATTGTTTGAATGTAAGTGGGAAGCTGAAAAAGATTGGGGTCTTCCTGGACCTCTCAGCTAAGCAGCCGTCGTTTTACAATGTCTATGAGAAAACAGCTTTGTACACTTTTACCATTGCTGGGGGCAGCAGCCAGAAAAAGAAGTTTATTCCTTTCTTCTCAACAGGTCCTGTTGGTGAAAAGCTTGAGGGTGAGCCTCTAAGGATAGTGGAGGGATTTGATGATGATGATGAATAGTTCACTCTACATTGTGCAAGTCCATGCAAGTTTGCTGATGACACCAAGCTGTGTGGTGCAGCAGACAGGCTGGAGGGAAGGGATGCCATCCCGAGGGACCTTGACAGGCTGGAGAGGTGGGCACAAGCCAACCTCAGGAGGTTCAACAAGACCAAGTGCAGGGTGCTGCATCTGGGTCGAGGCAATCCCAAGCACAAACACAGGCTGGGCAGGGACTGGCTGGAAAGCAGCCCTGAGGAGAGGGACTTGTGGGTGCTGGTGGATGAGAAGCTCAACAGGAGCTGTCAATGTGCACTTGCAGCCCAGAGAGCCAACCAGATCCTGGGCTGCAGCAAGAGAAGTGTGGCCAGCAGGCCAAGGGATTCTCCCCCTCTACTCCCCTCTGGTGAGACCCCACCTGGAGTACAGTGTCCAGTTCTGGAGCCCCTATTACAAGAGGGCTATGGACATGCTGGAAGGTGTCCAGAGAAGGGCCACCAGGATGATCAGAGGGCTGGAGCAGCTCTCCTATGAGGAGAGGCTGAAAGAGTTGGGGCTGTTCAGTCTGGAGAAAAGAAGGCTCCAAGGTGACCTTCTTGTGGACTTCCAGTATCTGAAGAGGGCTCCAAGAAAGCTAGGGAGGGAATTTTTAGGATATCAGTTAGTGACAGGACTAGGGGGAATGGAATAAAGCTGGAAGTCGGGAGATTCACACTGGACATGAGGAAGAAGTTCTTCCCCATGAGAGTGGTGAAAGCCTGGAACAGGTTGTCCAGGGAGGTGGTTGGGGCCCCATCCCTGGAGGTGTTTAAGGTCAGGCTGGCTGAGGCTCTGGCCAGCCTGATCTAGTGTGAGGTGTCCCTGCCCATGGCAGAGGGGTTGGAACTGGATGATCCTTGTGGTCCCTTCCAACCCTGAATGATTCTATGATTTGCAACCAATAACAAGCCAGATCTGAGGTGATGCCTGTGGGATTCAGAAACACGTCAGGCTTTACAGCATTTGTTGTTTTTAACTCCACATCATCTCATTCTAGCATCACCACCTGGTACTTAAGCATCCAGCTGGGAGATAGCCAATGTCCCCCCTTTTGCTCTAGCATGGATGCTACCATGTGTGGGACAAACACAGGAATCTTCTGTCCCATAGTTAATTTCCAGGCTTCTTCTATCAGAAGCATGGTTACAGCTACTGCCCACAGACGTCATGGCCATCTTTGGCTTACCACATCCAGTTTGGAGAAGTGCCCTACTGGTCTCTTCCGGTCTCCAAGATGTTTCATGAGGATTCCCAGGACTAGGTGGGACTTTTCCCAAACAAACAATTCCAACGTTTTATTTACATCAGGCAAACCTAAAGCTGGGGCCTTCATCAAGGCAATCTTTAGTTCTTTCAATGCCTGTTAAGCCTCATCAGCCCACTTTGAGACTTCTCCCCTAAGCACTTCATAGAGGGGTTTTGCAATGAGTCAATAGCTTAGCATCCAGAGTTACACCACCCAGTCATCCCTAAAAAGGCCCTTTAGGGTCTTTAGGAGAGCTAGGCTCAGGAGTCTGACAAATGGCCTCTTTCCAGTTCTGTCCCAGTCTTCCTCCCTGTGATAATTCAAAGTATATCACATTAGTCTGCAGCATTTGTGCTCTATCTTTGCTTACCCGAGGTAGTGATTGGCCCAGGAAGTTTAAGAGACTCACGGTTAGTGTCCAGCACTGACTCCTTTCCTCTCTTGCAGTAAGAATGTCATCCATGTATTGGAGGAGAACCCCTTGGGTATTCTCCACTCTCCAGTGCTCCAAATCCTTTACCAGATGGTTATCAAACAGGGTGGGAAATGAGTTTGTCTGGGAATGAGGAAATAAGCCAGGATTCTGCATGGGGTGCAGGGGTAAGTCTGTAACTGGCTATCATCATGGATTCCTGATATGAGCTTTAGCCTGAAAAAGTTAGTTGGACCAATAATCAGGGGTTTATTTACTCTTATTTGTATATATATTGTAATAGAGTGCATGTGTAAGTGTTGTTCTGCATTAGGGACTTGAATAGGGAATAGCAAGGTGTGGTGAATGAAGCCTATGACCCAAGGCTATATCCTTAAAGTGGTGGGACATGGCCTACGTGTTCAGCTGGAACCCCCTCTCCCCTCTGGAGTGTGGGGGGGAAGGCTGGGCGCTGCTCTGTCTGAGTAGACCTTCTCCTGGGTCATTTGGGACAATGGCACTCCGACGACATGCCCATTGCCCTTTGTTCACAAGTTATGTTCACATTATATTTAGGTGAAACATCAGTTCATTGGTCAATTGCTCTGTTTAACAAGGATGCTCACTGGACCAGTGTCCGTGCGGCAAATGTTAAATAGGGGTTGTTTCGGTAAACTCGTGTTCCGTGTTCCGTGCCCGGTATCCGTGTTCAGTGCTCCGTGTTAATACCCACGCCTGTTCCCGTGTGCGTGCCCGTGTTTGCCTCCTGCCTTCTGCCACCGAGAGATCCGCCTTGCCCGGGACTCGACCCGGCAGCGTTCGAGTGCATTGCCGCATCGCCGCTTCTGCCCAAAGGACCGGCACCCTCCCCAGCCGATCTCCGTAAGATCGCGGAAAGGGTCGCTCCAGCTTCGCAGAGGAGCCGCTTTTGGCCGTATCCTGCGGCCGCATCGACAGGGGTTTTCCCCTGGAGCAGCAAGCTTGTTTACACAGCGCAACGGCGAACTGACTTGCAAAGCCTCCGGGAATCACCGGTAATCTTCCAGGACCCTTTGTTCCGAGAGAAGCCGCTACCACGCGGCACGGCACCACGCGGCCGGCGCCATTTGTATCACGTTATTACGATACATCCGTGCTACGATTTCCGGGACTATCAAACAGTATCAAGAATAGAACCTCGAGAACTCTCTTCAGTTAGTGAGTAAACTGAACATTTCTTCATAGAGTTTCTGGGGCAGTTTGTGCAAACTGCCTGTTTGTGGGCTTGCCGTTTCCCAACAAGCACACCCCCCACCCTCCCCCCTGCCCCCCTACTCTCTCTCTCTACCTCACTCCAATTTAGTTTCACTTTCTAAACATATAGATTTCCTCAAACTATTCAAAGTGCCTGTATATATACATTCTGCAGAGTTGATTCTTTCCGACTGAATACTAGAACCTGTAAATATCAATTATATATCACTTGTAATATAGTGTTAAGAAATATTTATTAAACCTTTATAAATATCTCTGCTGCTTATTTTCAGCGAGAATTTACACTTCATAACACAAGGGAATATGTTAAGAGTTGAGATATCTTCATGAAATGAAGAAACCTGCAAAGGGAGGAAATGTCACCTTAAAAATCAGGCCTTAAGCCCATTTTGTTACTCTGAGCTTCGCATTTCAAAGGCTCAAGCCTCGTAATTCAAAGCAAGGCTCTATTTTCCTTATATATCAGCTAGTTCCCATGAGCTCACTCCCTGTTTTAGAATGTCTAGAAATATTCTCACAAGCTTGGTTTTGCACGTGATGCTTTGAAGCTTTTCTTTTGTTTGGTGTGCAAGTTAAACATAGACAAGTGTGGTGGGTTGAAAATTTCCCCTCAACATTAACTTTGCCAGATGTAAGCAAATGGAAGCTGTATTTACAAGCAAAGCTACAATCTACAATTGAATGCAATGAATATATATAAAATATACAATATTTACAATATTTACAGATATTTACAATTAATAAACAGCACAAGGACCCCCTTGGCCAAAGACCAGGGGAGCTGCAACAACTTCTCCCTTCCCTGCCTCCTCCCCTACCACCCCTCTATAAAAGGGAAAAGAGACTGAGCAGAGAAGTTAATACCAGTCAAAAAAAAAAACGATGCAGCCAAGGTCAGTAAAGCCAATTAGTATCTCCCCAGAGTGAAGAAGAAGAGAAAGATTGTTTTGGGAACCGAATCTTATGGTAGATCTCTCTCCAATGGGATTGTTTAGAAAAGTCATTATTTTCCTTTTTACACCTGTTGCAGGGTGCTCCAAATCCCCCCACCTTCCCTCATTGTCTATCAACAGAGGTCTGAATAGAGGAGACAAGGTGTGAAACGCTCTTCCCCTGCTCTGATGACAGTAATAACCACCTGTTGTCCCTGCTGTGTGGAGGCCCCTCAGGTATTTACTGGTGTGGGGAGAAGCCTGTTGGGATTTGGAAACATGATAAGGGGGATATTTCACATTTTGGCTTGAACAGATTGTCTAGGAATATATAAAGGGGTGAGCAGAGAGCAGTGGGGGCTCTCTCACTTTCTGCCGCTCTCAGTTTGACACGGCTCACCTGTGTTTCGGGGCCCACTCACTTCATCTCTGCCATTTTGAATGCTCATCTCCCACCGCTCTTGCTCACTTCTCCCCGGACCAGCCCACCAGCCTGGGACCTGCCTGCCACCGCCAGCCTGGGACCGATCCTGCTTAGGAGCCTGCCAGCAAAGCCGTGACCCTGCCTGCCTGGGACCTGCCTGCTGTTTCGCTTCTCCCTGGGACCAATTGAGGAAAGCCTGAGCCTCGAATTGGATCACAAATCCTCAGTTTCTGGAGCCTGTTAGCAGAGAGAGTGAGCTAGAGACTATCTCCAAATTCCTACTCTGATTCTCGTGAGTAAACCTGGCCTGCTCATATCTTCCTAAGTGTTATTGGTTGGCCTTTGGTTTATAAGTGGTTGAAGCTGTCTGTGTCATAGCCTTTTCCAGTCTCTGAACTCTCTAGATTGTGTCAAAATTGCCATTAAGCATCCTGGAAGAATTCATGACCGAATAGAACCTGTAAATAATTTTTATCATTTTTGTACATAGTTTTGGGGTGGGGTTTTGGGAAAATAAAAATAACTATATTTTTATAATTCCCACCTTGTTAATTTAACCCCAAACTAATACAACACCCAGTAGTGATTTATTTACATTTTACTACTTCCTGTTTGAGGTCTGTGAAAAAGTTTAAAGGCATAGCCTAAAACTGCCACAACAAGAAAGGGAGTTATGTGCTTACATGTGTGAGAGTGGCCTTATGGGAAGGGGTGTGAAGGACCCCAGACCCTCTGCATGAATGCAATTGTGCAAACACTTTGATGAGTCCTACCCCATGAATATGTAATAGATAGGAGGAATAATTGTATGAGGTATGGATGACTTTGTGACAGCTGCTGTGTAAATAACAATTAAACATTCTCTTTAGGGTGTGTTGGACTTTGGGAGCAATCCTCCCATGTGCCTTATGCAGCAGAAAATAAACGGAAATACTACCGTTTCTCTGAGGAGTTTTTCGATTCTGGTGTCACGGTGTGTGGCAGTTCAGGCTGGGTGTCTCCTGTTGCTGCCACACAAGTTACACCTGCGGTGACCCGAGTGTCCAACCCAGTAAGGTGGACACAGGAAACATAGTATTTCTACCCACAAATCCTGCACCCTATAAATCCATCTGCAAAGTCATTCTATTCCTCTTTCTTCCCTTTCTGCTCCTGTGGGAGATGCTCCCTTTGGGTAACAGTGGGGGAGTATCTCAAGGCCTCTTAGGCCTGTCTAGGCCTGATGACAGGAGGAGAAGCGGGGGGCAGTCTCAGACCTGGCTAGCCTGAGACTAGCTTAGCAGCGTGGGGGGGAAGAAAGACCCCTGGGTGTTTTGGGTAGACCACCAGGTGGGGTGAAGTGAAGTGTTGGGAGGCCTTTGGGTGTAAGGGACTCTGTATGTTTTGGGATATTTTTGCCACTATCCTTTGTAGTTTCTGTAAAACACTAATTTCTTTTTTCCATTTAACCTTTCCATCACCATCCAATCCACTTGTGTGAGTGTCATTCTTTTATCCCTCTCAAGGCAATAGAGGATATGTCCAGCTCTATACCAGTACAGGACATGGTGACAGGGCTGATGCAGGCACCCTCCTCCTGAGGTGATTTTGGATGTCTCAGGGGCAGGGCAGGAGCAGCCCCTGGCCTGTACATCTCCAGGCGTCATCCCTGTTGGTGAGCAGTTGAGAGGCCAGGGACAGCTTCTCCAGTGCCTGGTGGCTCTGCTTGAGTTCTGGCAGGAGCCTGTGGCAGCTTCTGAAGCTGCCTGTGATGTCATCAGTAGTCGGCAGTGATGTGGGTAGAGTGGGGCAGGCCTGACGACCTCTGGCTGCCCATGAGCCACATAGAGCTTCCAGCCACTGTCAGGTGTGGAGTAGGAGATATTTGTCAGCTGTCACCAGCCTTAGAGCTGGGGAGACCTGACAGACCTGGCCCTTTACCAGCCACCACCTGTCAATGAGAGGTCTCTGGGGAGACCCCAAAGTCCCAGCACAGCCTGATGCTCACTGAAAGCCCCACGAGCTGAAATGAGGTAGGGAAAGAGGTAGGGGGTTGAGAATTGCCAAGGTGGGAGGGATATTGGAACAGTTGAAGGTTTGGGAGGGGAAGCATGGGGGCACTTTGGTATCCCCTGACCCAGTCCTGCATCTGGATCCACTGAAAAAAAACTCCATAAAACTAAGAAGATGGAGAGAAAAAAATGTCTGTTTTTGCTAGGGCTTGGGGGTGCAGCCTGAACACAACTTTCTGTTCTCACTGGGCAAAGTCACCAACACCCGGAGTCAAGATCTTGGCTTTATTTGGATGTTACAGAATTCAGGCTGGGTAAGAAAGCTCAACTCCCGCCCTGTGAGCTGCACCGTCAGTGGTTTATCTACAGCACAAATGAGAGAGACACAGGATGGATTTGGGGACAGGGGTGACATCACATCAACCTTTGTGCCCAGGCTTCAGCCATTCCCTTTCTCATCACAGTGACACTGAAATTCTGACTGCAGTGTCAGTGGAGGTGGGGGACACAGGGCTATGGGACAGCAAAGACACCAGGGACATTGATGGGCTGGGAATGAGGGAAGTGCCTGGGAACAGCCAGGTAAGAATCAGGTCTTGTCCCCCCAAAAAGGGGATGGGATCAAGGGCCCAGGTGAAAACTATATGTCCATGAAATGCTAGAATCTGGCAGCATTTCAGGAAATAAAAACAGTGAATTTTTTCTGCACACTGGCACGTGTCACTTGGGAGATTAGCAACAGATAATGGGCACTGTGCCCTCACATCAAATCTCATTTTCTTTTAAGGATTTTGAAGGGCACCTCCAAGAGAACTCAAAAAAGAAAACTCACTGACATGGGCAGGAAGAGAAACACAAACAAATTAAAGCTTCAAATCAGTCCCTCTAGCCTGCATGTGTGTGTGGAATGCTGCTGCAGGTGTCAGGCCTGCCCAGGAGACAGAGACTCCTCCGTGCTCACTGCAATTAGAAGGGGCTGTCTGGGGGTGAAAGGGATTTATGGGATTTGTAGTCTATCGAGAAACACAAACAAATTAAAGCTTCAAATCAGTCCCTCTAGCCTGCATGTGTGTGTGGAATGCTGCTGCAGGTGTCAGGCCTGCCCAGGAGACAGAGACTCCTCCGTGCTCACTGCAATTAGAAGGGGCTGTCTGGGGGTGAAAGGGATTTATGGGATTTGTAGTCTATCCTAAGGCTTGTAAAGTTTTCTGTTCTGGGTTTTTGCTGTTTCTTTCCTGCTTCTAGGTGGGAGTGCTGCCCTTTTTGTTCCTTAATTTGCTCACGCCCCCTTTCCTCTAACTGGTAAAATGGAGAAGAGAATTTGGGCACCAATGGTTTTCTCTTGGACCCCAAGGCCTTGTGGTACTTCCTTGATTCTGCCCAGGTTCCGCCTCACAGAATAAGTCATAGCCACATGGAATAGTAGTGGTGGGCAGCCTCTGGGTGATGTCTCACATCCCTGCTCCAGGGAAGCTGCATATGTCTCACGATTCTCAGTAGGGTCAGCAGCTTGGTGCCTCAGAGCCATCTAAAGGAGAGTCGCCCACAGTGGCCACACAATTTCCACAGTTTAAGTGCTCCTTCACCCAAACTTTTTCACAGTGAGGGTGACAGAGCCCTGGAACAGGCTGCCCAGTGAGGTTGTGGAGTATCTGAACACATTCAAAACTGTCTGGATGCATTCCTATGTGGACTACCCTGGGTGATCCTGCTTTGGCAGGGGTGTTGGACTCGAGGATCTCTGGAGGTCCCTTCCAACCTCTATGGTACTGTGATACTGTGAACTTTTCTTTTTACAGTGTTTTCCACATGCTGTTGCCGAAGTTTCTCCTTGTGGAGCTTGCTCAGGTATGTCCACGTTACTTAAATCTTCACACCTGGTTCTGATCATGATGTTAGAGGATGGAGGATGAAGCAGAGTCCTTATGTCTTTTGGTCACTGTGGTCCAAGGTGTCTCTTTCTCAGTGGTGCCTGCTACAAAAACATGGTTTTGAAACCACCTCTCAATCTCCATCTCAGTTCCTATAATGCTCTGTAGCCCTGTGGCTGTTGTTGGCCACTCAGCACCTGGTGTAACCTATCACCAGCCTGGGGACATCTTCTGCAGGGAGTTCCTTTGACAGCGGAGAAGGGGATGGGCACTCCCTGCAATCCATCACCTGTACTGAAGTCTCCTTCCTGACTAGGTCCATCTGCATGGACATGTCAGACTTCTCCAGGGCTTTCCCTGCAGGAACACTGGGTTTTACTCTCAGGCAAATGTCACCATTTTGGTGGAGAGCCCCAGAGCCCTTCCCTGGCCTGGGCACCCACAAGCAGGACACAGGAGACAGAATAAAAGGCAAACAGCACAGGACATGAGCCCTTCCCACCCACCAAGGGCCATGCACCACCCTGTGTGCCTGCCCTGCTACTGGAGTTCACTAGGAGGCACTAGCGAGCTGCTGCTGTGTCTCTGCTCTGGCATCCCCTGTTGGTCTGGAGGTAGAACTCAGCAGCAGAGCCCAATGACCATTGCCAACCTCCATGTACCATCTCATTCCTCAATCGTCCATGGTAATTGGGCTCCATCTTGTGCTTCCTCTGCCTTTGGCACTGCCATGGGATGGCAAGGAAGGAACAGATGTGAGACGTGACACCAAGGCTGGTGTCAGTCCAAGAGCACTTCAACTTCAGGAATGACCTTCTCTAGAAGCAGAATTACACATGTTTCAAGGTGTTTTCTCCAAATGCTATATCTCAAATTCCAGGGAATCCCTGTCTTCATTCCCAGAAGAACCTGACAACCAAGCATCAGTCTCACAGAGCCAACTGCGAGTTAATCTTTAATATTTAATTTTCACTTTCAGGTTTCAAAGGTCCTGAGCTGAACTCAGTTTATCAGTGATCCATAGGCTGGAGATGTGGAGTTTGTCCTCTCTGAAGACAAGCACAATTCAGCTTTCCTCCTGAAGCAGGGTTCCTTTTTGCTGTTGAGCAGTGGACATTCAGCAGGGGGCCTGGTTATCCTAAACCCCTCTGGACCATTGAAGTTCCATTTGTACCTGATAACCTTCAACACCAAAATATCTCTCTCCTCTGGAAGAAGATGCAGGACCTGCACTGTAGGCCGAAAAGTGATTTGGGGGCAGAGAGAGCTGAACATAATTAATCATTGTTCCATTAGATTACAGCACTTCAGCTCAAAGAATGACCTTGTCCACAAGCAGAATTATGCCCCATTCAAGGTGTTTTCTCCAAATGGTGTCTCTAAAATTCCAGGGAAACCCTGTCTCCATTGCCAAAGGAATGTGACAACCAAGCACCAGTCTCACAGACAAACCATTTATGGTCTTCACCCAGAGCCTGATCTTGAGTTATCTTTAACAGTTCAACATTTACTTTCACTTTTCAGAGCTAAACTCTTCCTGAGCTGGACAGTTAATCATTCACCCATTAGATTAGAGCAGTGGAATTTGCCCTTCCTGACAACAGGCAAATTCCAGCTTTCCTCCTTTTTGCTGCTGAGCAGAGGACATTCAGCAGGGGCTCTGCTTGTCTTAAACCCCTCTGCACCATTTAAGCCCCATTTGCATCTGATTGAATTCAATACCAAAATATCTTCCTCCTCTGGAAGAGGAGACAGGACCTGCAGGCAGAGAGGGGATCTGGGGGCAGAGAAAGGCTTAATTTCAACTCCAGTACCTGAATCTTCTCTTCATTTTCCTTCCTTTACGTGAATGGAAGTTCAGTTTCTATGGCCGGGAGGGCAAAGAGCTGTGAAGCGTCACTGCCTTCCTTGAGTGGTTCAGGCAGGTAAGCCTCTCTCTTCCTTCTTTCTCTTCTAAATAAGCCCTGGATGCTATGCTGCTGTTGGGGTGGAAGGGGGAACTGTCTTCTATCGATCCTGCTGTCTTTCTATCCTCCAAGCTGTACACACAGGGGCCAGCAGGCCTTGCTTGTCTGCCATGTCTCCTCAGAGGTAGGGAGCGAGAAGCTGGGGACATTAGCAGCAGGGCTGTTCCCAGTAGGGCTCAGAGAGGAGGGGGAGTGAGAGAGCAGCTTGGTGTACATTTGGTAAGCAGCAAAGATTAGCCCACCACTATCCTTTCTCTAGAGCTGGGTCATGGTACCTTCCAGGGCTGTCTCATGGACAGGGCACATGGACAGGGTTTGCTTGCCTCTGCCTCTGTGAGAAAGAGCTGCTGGGCAGGAGCACCTTCTGCTCTCTGCACAAGCACTCATGACTAATTTTGACCAAGGAGAACGATGTGTCAATCTGTGAGAATTGTCAGAGAGCTCCACTGGAGCCAAGATGGGACAGGGACCAGCTGGCAGTATAGCAGAAGATCTTACCAACTCTGCCTTCTCTAGCCCTGTGCCCACCACAGAGTCTGTGGTCACTCTTGCTTGCATTGCAGGCTGAACTCTGAGAAAAACATATGGGAAAGCAGAAGGAGCAACAAGATGTCTGAGGAATGTGGTAAGAACTGGGTTTGTTTTCTTTAGAGAAGGATAGAAAGGCAAAAGTGGCATTACAAAAAAAAAAAAAAAAAAAAAAAAAGAGGCATCTGGGTAACTGGGGTGATTGAATATGGTGAGAAGAGATCTGTATCCCCACCAAGATGTTTTTCATTGAATTCTTCTTTCAACACACAGCAGAAGACATTGCCTTTGAGATGAGATGAATTAGTCAGAGGGAGGACCTCTCTGATGAGGAACACATCCTAGCAGAGGGTATTGCTTGCAGTTGGTAGAGGAAGGCTTTCCAAGGCATAGCATATCACTAATAGGCTTTCTTTCCCTTTGTTTGACCAGAAGAGGAGGGATCTCATCTTCTTGTCCAGATACCAAGAGCCGAGCAAGGTGAGACTCTGTGAGCTTCCCTCACTTCCTATAGGAAGAGGTGGACATTTCTCACCCTCTGCTCCCTTGCAGGCACAGAGATGCGAAATCGTTGGTTTAACTTCAGTGGTAAAAGAAAGAGAAATCTCAATGCAGGTGAGTGCCAGCAGTGACCCACACTACATAGAAACAAAAGCTTTCTGAGCAAGAAGATCTGGAGGTTTTCTGAGCCTGAGGGCCCACCACAGACAGAGGAAACCAACTCACCACTCCAGAAATGGCCACTTCTAAAGGCCTCCAGCAAGTCCTTTGTTTAGTTGCATATCCCCAGGCAGGTGTCCAGGATCCCAGGCTACCAGAGTGCAGAGCTGCCCAGGCAGGGAGCTTTTCCCAGTACACATCAGCACAGCCTGCACTCTCTGCAATCCCACCCTCCCCAGGTTCTGAGGCAAGGACTTGACCTGCCCCTGCTCTGGCCAGCTGGCATCTTGGTAGAGCAATGATCTTCCCTCGAGGAACATTTAGTAATGAGCATGGCTTGGGCTCCTTCTCTGGCTGTGCCTCTCATCAGTAGGGAAGCAATGGGATTCATTTGCTGCTGCTGGGAAAGGAGGAGATGAAGTTCCATGAGAACAGAGCCTGACCATGTCTCTGAGTACAGGGCACTGTTGAGAACACCTCTGCCTGCTAAAAGCCAGAGGGCAGAAAGAGAAAACCCTTTCTAGATGGCACCTTCAAGGTGCAGCCTGAGACCTCCTGTAGCTAGAGTAGGAAGGCTTCATCAATAGGTTCCACTTGGTCAGGAGGCCTGCAGTAGACTCCAACCACGTGGTTCCCCTTAATGCTTTGGTCTCTCATTCCTGCCCATGGATTTTTTACTCACTCATGGCTCTTCTTTAGGGACATCTCTTTGCATTCAATCCATTTCTCAACATAGAGGGCAGAGGTTATTGCTGATGGTTGGGAGAGGAAGGTTTTTCAAGGCATAGCACATCACTAATGGGCTTTCTTTTCTTTTCTTTGACCAGAAGAGGAGTCTTATTCTCTTGTCCAGATACCAAGAGCCGAGCAAGGTGAGACTCTGTGAGCTTCCCTCACTTCCCATAGGAAGAGGTGGACATTTCTCACCCTCTGCTCCCTTGCAGGCACAGAGATGCGAAATGGTTCCTTTAACACCAGTGGTAAAAGAAAGAGAAATCTCAATGCAGGTGAGTGCCAGCAGTGACCCACACTACATAGAAACAAAAGCTTTCTGAGCAAGAAGATCTGGAGGTTCCCTGAGCCTGAGGGCCCACCACAGACAGAGGAAACCAACTCACCACTCCAGAAATGGCCACTTCTAAAGGCCTCCAGCAAGTCCTTTGTTTGGTTGCATATCCCCAGGCAGGTGTCCAGGATCCCAGGCTACCAGAGTGCAGAGCTGCCCAGGCAGGGAGCTTTTCCCAGTACACATCAGCACAGCCTGCACTCTCTGCAATCCCACCCTCCCCAGGTTCTGAGGCAAGGACTTGCCCTGCCCCTGCTCTGGCCAGCTGGCATCTTGGTAGAGCAATGATCTTCCCTAGAGGAACACTTGGCAATGAACATGGCTTGGGCTCCTTCTCTGGCTGTGCCTCTCATCAGTAGGGAAGCAATGGGATTCATTTGCTGCTGCTGGGAAAGGAGGAGATGAAGTTCCATGAGAACAGAGCCTGACCATGTCTCTGAGTACAGGGCACTGTTGAGAACACCTCTGCCTGCTGAAAGCCAGAGGGCAGAAAGAGAAAACCCTTTCTAGATGGCACCTTCAAGGTGCAGTTGAACTCCTGTGAGGTCAAGATTTGTAAGGGGCAACAAGAAAGGAACAAAAGCACCCTCAGGAGAGCCCTGAGACAGTTGCTTTGGTAGGAACTGAAATCAGAAATTCTGGTCATCCACATTGCAGACAGATAGTCTGTCCTTCAGAGGCATCACCAGTGTCCCAGTACAGCCATTCTTTTATCAAGATAGGACACCAGAGGCAAATACCAGAAGTAAAGAGCCTGGAATACCTGCAGGAGAAGGAATTCCAGCAGCTCCCCCAAACAGTTCAATCTCTGCAGAACTCTGTAGAATTTGCATTCAAAAGTTAATTATCATGGAAAAAGCCCTGGGAGGATTGAGAAGGATAAGAAGGGATTTGTACCACCCAAGAAGCTGTTCCATGCATTCTGCTGGTTCCCTAAGGAAAGGTCTTTGCTATTTTAATTTTCTCTTCTTGTTTTGCCTTGTTTAATTTTGTTTTGTGTCGGGTTTTTCTTTTGCTTGTTTGTTTGTTTCTTAATGGGGATGAAATGTCCAGAACCTGAGATCAACAAGGACATTGCCCCAGAAAGAATGAAACACTCCTAAGGCACAGACTGGATCCCATTAATCTTGCTTTGAGTTATCCTTGGGAATCTCTGGGATGTGATTTGTCACTGCAGGGAGAAGTGAGGCCAGTGGAGGTTAATCTCTCTGAACAAGTCACCTGCAGGTTCCCTTTTGGAGCACAGTGGAAGCCATGGCCTTTGGGGTGGGAGGAATTTAGGAAGAGGGAGGGTCCTCTCTGATGAGGGACACGTCCTGCTGTAGCAGAGGTTATTGCTGACGGTTGGGAGAGGAAGGCTTTCCATGCATAGCACATCACTTCTGGGCTTTCTTTCCCTCTCATTGACCACAAAAGCATGAGTCTCTTTCTTTTGTCCATCTACCAAGAGCTGAGCAAGGTGAGCCTCTGTGAGCTTCTCTGGCTTCCTGTGGGGAGACGTAGAGATTTTTCACCCTAAAATCTCTTGCAGGCAGGAAGGCACTATACAAATTCTTGTGCTTCGAGGGGAACTCAGAGGTGGAGCTTGATGCAGGTGAGTGCTGGGACTACCCACATTACCTGAAAAGAAAATCCTTTTGAGCAGGAAAATCTAGAGTCTTCTCATGCCTGAGGGCCCACCACAGACAGAGGAAACCAACTCACCACTCCAGAAATGGCCACTTCTAAAGGCCTCCAGCAAGTCCTTTGTTTAGTTGCATATCCCCAGGCAGGTGTCCAGGATCCCAGGCTACCAGAGTGCAGAGCTGCCCAGGCAGGGAGCTTTTCCCAGTACACATCAGCACAGCCTGCACTCTCTGCAATCCCACCCTCCCCAGGTTCTGAGGCAAGGACTTGCCCTGCCCCTGCTCTGGCCAGCTGGCATCTTGGTAGGGCAATGATCTTCCCTCGAGGAACATTTAGTAATGAGCATGGCTTGGGCTCCTTCTCTGGCTGTGCCTCTCATCAGTAGGGAAGCAATGGGATTCATTTGCTGCTGCTGGGAAAGGAGGAGATGAAGTTCCATGAGAACAGAGCCTGACCATGTCTCTGAGTACAGGGCACTGTTGAGAACACCTCTGCCTGCTAAAAGCCAGAGGGCAAAAAGACAAAACCCTTTCTAGATGGCACCTTCAAGGTGCAGCCTGAGACCTCCTGTAGCTAGAGTAGGAAGGCTTCATCAATAGGTTCCACTTGGTCAGGAGGCCTGCAGTAGACTCCAACCACGTGGTTCCCCTTAATGCTTTGGTCTCTCATTCCTGCCCATGGATTTTTTACTCACTCATGGCTCTTCTTTAGGGACATCTCTTTGCATTCAATCCATTTCTCAACATAGAGGGCAGAGGTTATTGCTGATGGTTGGGAGAGGAAGGTTTTTCAAGGCATAGCACATCACTAATGGGCTTTCTTTTCTTTTCTTTGACCAGAAGAGGAGTCTTACTCTCTTGTCCAGATACCAAGAGCTGAGCAAGGTGAGACTCTGTGAGCTTCCCTCACTTCCCATAGGAAGAGGTGGACATTTCTCACCCTCTGCTCCCTTGCAGGCACAGAGATGCGAAATGGTTCCTTTAACACCAGTGGTAAACGAAAGAGAAATCTCAATGCAGGTGAGTGCCAGCAGTGACCCACACTACATAGAAACAAAAGCTTTCTGAGCAAGAAGATCTGGAGGTTCCCTGAGCCTGAGGGCCCACCACAGACAGAGGAAACCAACTCACCACTCCAGAAATGGCCACTTCTAAAGGCCTCCAGCAAGTCCTTTGTTTGGTTGCATATCCCCAGGCAGGTGTCCAGGATCCCAGGCTACCAGTGTGCAAAGCTGCCCAGGCAGGGAGCTTTTCCCAGTACACATCAGCACAGCCTGCACTCTCTGCAATCCCACCCTCCCCAGGTTCTGAGGCAAGGACTTGCCCTGCCCCTGCTCTGGCCAGCTGGCATCTTGGTAGGACAATGATCTTCCCTCGAGGAACACTTGGCAATGAGCATGGCTTGGGCTCCTTCTCTGGCTGTGCCTCTCATCAGTAGGGAAGCAATAGGATTCATTTGCTGCTGCTGGGAAAGGAGGAGATGAAGTTTCCATGAGAACAGAGCCTGACCATGTCTCTGAGTACAGGGCACTGTTGAGAACACCTCTGCCTGCTGAAAGCCAGAGGACAGAAAGAGAAAACCCTTTCTAGATGGCACCTTCAAGGTGCAGTTGAACTCCTGTGAGGTCAAAATTTGTAACAGGTAATGGGAAAGGAAGAAAGCATCCCCAGGAAAGAAAGTTGTTTTGGGTATCAGTCAGGAATTTTGGGTATCCTCATTGTAGATAAGTTGTTCCACTTTCCAGAAGACACCATCTTTGTCCAGTGACACAGGTGTTTCTTCACAGGAAGGACAGTGCAGGAAAATGCCACAGAGGCCAAGGAATCCATACAGGAGAAGGAATCCATACAGCAGCTCTCCCAAGAAATGGAAACTCTACAGAAAGATTTGCAGAATATGAAGGTGTCCACAGAGTTTCAACTTCAGATTCTCAGAGCAGAGCTGCAGAACGTACTAGGTGAGCAAGACCACTGCCAAACAGACCTTCATCTCTCTGAAGTCTTCCTGGAGATGGGGAGATCTTGCTTGGGGAGTAGGTCTTATGTCCCATGCCACTGAAACAACTCCATGCTGAGGTGGACACTGCAGGTTGTCAAGGTTTCTCTTCTTTGTCTTTGAAGGGAATGAAAAGAGAACAGCTTCTTACTGGTCTCTTATTGGAGGAAAGGCCCTGTGTCATTAGTGGGGCAAAACCTCCCTTCAGGGTAGGCAAGACCCAGTGACATTGCTGTTTCTTCACAGGAAGGGCAGGGAAGAACAGTTCCCCAAAGGGCCTGGAATCCAAACAGGAAGAGGACCTCCAGCAGCTCTCCCAACAAATGAAAACTCTATGGAAAGCTTTTCAGAACATGCAGACCATGCTGGAATCCACACAGCAGGATATTCAGATCCTCAGAGCAGACCTGGAGAACAAAAAAGGTGAGCAGGACCACTGTCAAGCAGGCCTTTATCTCTCTGACAGCAAAAGCTGTTGTACAGTCAAACTGTCCTGCGAGTCTTCCAAGCTACCTCAGAAGGAATGGAGATGGACAGACCTATCTTGGGAGTAACTTTCATGTCCCATGCCACTGAAATACCTCTATGCAGCACTAGACACTGCATGTGGTCAAGGTTGTCTTCTCTGCCTCATCTTCCAACGAAGTGAAAGAACCACAGCAACTTCTTGGTCCCTTCTAAGAGGGACCACTGTTGGGACAAGACTTCACCTCAGGGGAGGCACAAGCATTGTCACAGTGACACTGGTGTTTCTTCACAGGAAGGACAGTGGAGGTAAATACCACAAGGGCCCTTGAATCCAAGCAGGAGAAGGTCCTTCAGCAGCTCTCCCAACAAATGGAAACTCTACAGAAAGACTTTAAGGCCATGCAGGAGTCCACACAGCATGACATTAGGATCCTCAGAGAAGACGTGCAGAACATAAAAGGTGAGCAGGACCATTGCCAGGCAGCCCTTCATCTCTGAAAGCAAGTGCTGTCAACAGGCAAACCAACCTATTAGCACATTCTCTGTATCTGCTCAAAACGGGTGGAGATGGACAGATCCATCATTCTTGGGGAGTAGCTTTGTGTCCCCACAAGTCTATGGGACCAGGTGGGATCCATCCTAGGGTAATGAGAGAGCTGGCAGATGAGCTGGCCAAGCACCTCTCCATCATTTTCCACCAGTCCTGGTGCACTAGTGAGGTCCCAGATGACTGGAAGCTGGCTAATGTGATGCCCATCCACAAGAAGGGCCAGAAGGAGGAGCCAGGGAATTACAGGCCTGTCAGCCTGACCTCAGTGCCAGGCAAGACTATGGAAAAGGTCATCTTGAGTGCAATCACACAGCATCTACAGGATGGCCAAGGGATCAGGCCCAGCCATCACGGATTTAGGAAGGGCAGGTGCTGCCTGACCAACCTGATCTCCTTCTATGATCAGGTGACCACCTGGTGGATGTGGGGCAGGCTGTGGATGTAGTCTACCTGGACTTCAACAAGGTCTTTGACACCGTCCCCCACAGCAAACTCCTGGCCAAGCTGTCAGCCTGTGGCTTGGACAGCAGCACTCTGTGCTTGGTTAGGGACTGGCTGGAGGGCTGAGCCCAGAGAGTGGTGGTGAATGGCGCCACTGCCAGCTGGCAGCCTGTCACTAGTGGTGTCCCCCAGGGATCAGTGCTGGGCCCCATCCTGTTCAATATTTTTATTGATGATTTGGTTGAGGAGATGGAGTCCACCATTAGTAAGTTTGCAGACGAGAGCAGGTGTTGATCTGTTAGAGGGTAGGAGGCTCTGCAGAGGGACCTTGACAGGCTGGACAGATGGGCAGAGTCCAACAGCATGAGATTTAACACGTCCAAGTGCCAGGTTCTACACATTGGCCACAGCAACACCCCTGCAGCGCTACATGCTGGGGACAGAGTGGTTGGAGAACAACCAGGCAGAAAGGGACCTGGGGGTACTGGTTGACAGTAGGCTGAACATGAGCCAGCAGTGTGCCCAGGTGGCCAAGAAAGCCAATGGCATCCTGGCTTGTATCAGGAATAGTGTGGCCAGCAGGAGCAGGGAAGTCATTCTGTCCCTGTACTCAGCATTGGTTAGGCCACACCTTGAGTATTGTGTCCAGTTCTGGGCCCCTCAGCTTAAGAAAGATGTTGAGATGCTGGAACATGTCCAGAGAAGGACAACAAAGCTGGCGAGGGGTCTGGAGCACAGCCCTGTGAGGAGAGGTTGTGGGATCTGGGGTTGTGTAGCCTGGAGAAGAGGAGGCTCAGGGGAGACCTCATTGCTGTCTACAGCTACCTGAAGGGAGGTTGTAGACAAGTGGGGGTTGGTCTCTTCTCCCAGGCAACCAGTGGCAGAATGAGGGGTGTGATGGTTTGAAACTGTCTTTTTAATTTTTTCTTTGCAAAGTTAAAGCAGAGAAAGTGAAAGAATGTAAATAAGTCACTATTGGGTGTAAGAAACCAAAATACTGATTGTTCTAAACACTTCCATTCAATAGATAGAAATGTTTAAGAACTATTACTCAAAACAAAGTAGGCTTTCTGCAGTCTGCAGTCGGGACAGCTTGCTGGGGTGTCTGGCTGCTGTTTCTTCTTCTCTTCTGGCTGAAGATATCACACTGACCTTGGCGAGCTAAGTTAACAACTTTCTGCTTTAGCTAACTCTGCTTTCTGCCAGGGGGGTCCGGGGGAGAGGCCTCTGGGAAAGGTCCCCTTTGGGGGGAAGCAAAGGGAGCTTGCTTGTGCTTTTCTGTTGATTGTATATATTTGTAAATGTTGTGAATTTTGTATATTTGTATATATTCATTGCATTTCATCATAGATTGTAGATCTGCTTGTAAACACAGCCTTCATTTGCTTGCAGACTGAGCTAGCCTGGTTATTGTCCGTGGGGAGGGTGGGGGGGAATTTCAGCTCATACTGACACAAGGGGACACAGTCTCAAGCTGTGCAGGGGATGTTTAGGCTGGATGTTAGGAAGAAATTCTTCAAAGAAAGAGTGATTGCCCATTGGGATGTGCTGCCCAGGGAGGTGGTGGAGTCACCGTCCCCGGAAGTGTTTAAAATAGGATGGGATGAAGCACTCAGTGCCATGGTTTAGTTGATTAGATGGTGTTGGGTGACGGGTTGAACTTGATGATCTTGGAGGTCTTTTCCAACTTGCTTAATTATGTAATTCTGTCCCTTGTCACTGAGACCCCTCCAAGCTGAGATGAATACTGTGGGTGGTCAAGGTTCCTTTTCTCTGACTTGTCATTCAAGGCAGTGAAAGAAGAACAGCATCTTCTTAGTCCCTTCTAAGAGTAAAGGTCCTGTGACATGGGTGGGACAAGACCTCACCAAAGGGGAGGCACGAGCATTGTCACAGTGACACTGGTGTTTCTTCACAGGAAGAGCAATGGAGACAAGTACCTCAAGGGCTTTGGAATCCAAGTTAGAGAAGGACCTCAAGCAGCTCTCCCAACAAATGGAAACTCTACAGAAAGCTTGTCAGAACCTAAAGAATGAATTAGGTGAGCAAGACAATCCCCAAGACAATTAGGTAAGCAAGACAATCCCTTCATCTCTGAAGACAGAAGCAGGTCTATAGGGAAAACATCTACATGACCTCCAAAAGGATGGAGATGAACAGGTCTGTCTTTCCTGGGGAGTTTCCATGCCACTGCATCACCTCCATGCTGAGGTGGACACTGCATGTGATCAAAGCTTCTCTTCTCTCCCTTGTCTTTAAAGGGAGTGAGTGGCTTTGGCTTTCTATGACCCAGAGTGTGTGATGAAGTTGTCAGTCGTCTCCCTGTCCTGCTACCGGCCCTTTCCTTTCACTACTGAATTTCCTTATGGCCAAGAGTCTTCTTTCACACAGCCCACAGATGGTGGCTGGAGATATGGATGGAGGATATTCCTGCTGTCCATCCTGCCCAGTAGGTCTTTGACAAGTGCTCAGGAAGGGTCATCGGGTCCTCCTCTGTCCTAGGGCAGGTAGTTGGAAACAAATCCCAATCCATTCATTGCTGCCTTTTTCTTCTTCCCACAGAGCTCTTGAAAATCCAGCGCTATAAAGGTAAGCACTAGGGAGATGATGAACCTGAGCACTCAGAATCTGAAAATAGCTCTGGAAAGCACATCCCAGCTGCTCAGAGAGCTGTGTGGAGGACATGCTCAGGGCAGGGATTCTTTAACGACTTTGGACATGGTCATGTGTTGTCAAAGGCCCTGCCTATGCTTGACAGGAGCCATCCCAATTGAGGGGAGCAGGGGTGGTCAACTTATGTTGGTTATGTCAGCCCCTGTCTTCCCCTCCTGGCTTTGCCCTTTTCTGGGCCTCAGGAAAAGGATCTGGAGCTGCTTGTGCTCCACTAAAGATGCAACTTCTTATTTGTTAAATCTGAGTTGAGCTGAGTTTGAAATTCTCCTTCAGATTTTGTTAAGGAGTTCATCATGGAGATGTTCAAGATCAGACTTGACGTGGCCCTGAGCAACCTGATGTAGTTGGTGTCCCTGCTCACTCCAGGGAGGTTGGACAAGATGACCTTTGAGGGTCCCTTCCAACCTGATGCAATCTTTGAATTTGTGAATCTGTGAATCTCTTCATCATGACACCCAAACCAAATTCAAATTAATGCACATCTCCATAACCCTGAGATTCATACCCACTCAGGCAACACTTGTGTTTCCTCCACCATCATTCCCAGCAGGCTTCTTTCCCACTCACTAGTTGGTGAGCACAGTTACTGAACTCCTTGGGTCTGTATTTTAGCATTTCTTGCCCACCATTGAGTGTCTGCGTTGATTCCCAGGTGGGTTTCAGATGCCTGCCAGGATGATCCCTTATCTCACCAGCTTCCTCCTCTCTGTCACAGAGAACTTTCTTCGTTGTGGCTGAAGCTCAACAGGCTTGTAAAAGTCACTTGTGATCCTGCTCCAAAGAGGAGCTGTATGCTCAGCTCCTGGTCCTTTTCCTCAGGCCATCCCCACAGCAATTCCCAGTTAGCACAGCCCAAGGGAGGGACATGGGAGGCATGGGAGGGGAGATGACAGAGGTCCCTTGAGCAAGAGGCTGCCTGGTGCACCTGAGCTTGGAGGGGGAGGAAGAACAAGAGAGAGGTGGATGAGGACACAGAAGAGAAAGGCTCAGCAAAGCAGAGCTTGTGTTTGCTGCTCCTTACAGCATGACTTGGTCATTGCAGGGGATGTCACCCTGGATGCTGACACAGCTCATCCCAGACTGGAGATCTCTGACATGGGCAAGAGTGTGAAAGACACTGGGGCCTACAGTCCTGTTCCCAGCAATAAGAAGAGATTTGATTGCCACCTGTTTGTGTTGGCCAAAGAAGGCTACACATCTGGGAGACACTACTGGCAAGTGGATGTTGGCAAGAGGAAAAGCTGGGCCTTGGGTGTTGCCCGGGAGTCTGTGGCTCGCAGAGGGATATTATCTCTGTCACCTCAGAACGGCTTCTGGACCATAGGGCTTGCAGTTGGACGAGACTATTGGGCCTATACCAGTCGCTGGCAGCATTTGAATGTAAGTGGGAAGCTGCAAAAGATTGGGGTCTTCCTGGACCTCTCAGCTAAGCAACTGTCATTTTACAATGTCTATGAGAAAACAGCTCTGTACACTTTTACCATTGCTGGGGGCAGCAGCCAGACAGAGAAGTTTTTTCCTTTCTTCTCAACAGGTTCTGCTGGTGAAAAACCTGAGGGTGAGCCTCTAAGGATAGTGGAGGGGATTGATGATGATGAATAGTTCACTCTGCATTGTGCAGCTCTATAAAGTACTGGCAGGCAGCAGATGGTGTTGTTTTCAGGCTGCTGCCTGGTTTGTGTCTGCTGGATAAAACTTAGGAAGGAGAGGATGGATCTGGCACAGTGCCCACTGACATTTTTTCCACTGTACTTCATAATGCAAACTTTTTTCAGGGAAATTTTAGGTGCTCAGGAAAAACAAAGTTCTACTATGGTAGTATTGAATTAAAACTGTTAGGGAACATGGAGCTATTTCTCCTTAATTTCTTTATCAATGATCTGCATGAGGGGATAAAAGCATCCTTAGTTTACAGGTGTGTCATGAGCTGAGTTGAATCTGCTGCTGTTATTAATCCGTGTCACAATCCAATGGTGGGTAATTTGGAAGAAGTTAAACCCTCTTGCTTTCCAAACTGTCCTCAGATACTGGAGGGGCCGAGGACAGCTGAACTTAACTCCTGAGTGATGTTTAATTTGATCTAGGGGGGAAGCAGCAGACCTCCAAGATCATCAAGTGCAACCAATCACCCAACCCTACCAAATCAACTAGACCATGGCTTTTCTTAAACATCTCCAGGGATGTTGACCCCACCACCTCCCTGGGCAAGCCTGTTCCACTGGACAATCTTTCTTTCTGTGAAGAACTTCTTTCTAAGATCAAGCCTAAACTTCCCCCTGCATAGTTTGAGACTGTGTCCTCTTGTTCTGGTGATGGTTGCCTGGGAGAAGAGACCAACCCCCACTTGTCTACAACCTCCCTTCAGGTAGATGTAGACAGCAATAAGGTCTCCCCTGAGCCTCCTCTTCTCCAGGCTACACAACCCCAGATCCCACAACCTCTCCTCACAGGGCTGTGCTCCAGACCCCTCGCCAGCTTTGTTGTCCTTCTCTGGACATGTTCCAGCATCTCAACATCTTTCTTAAGCTGAGGGGCCCAGAACTGGACACAGGTCTCAAGGTGTGGCCTAACCAATGCTGAGTACAGGGGCAGAATGACTTCCCTGCTCCTGCTGGCCACACTATTCCTGATACAAGCCAGGATGCCATTGGCTTTCTTGGCCACCTGGGCACACTGCTGGCTCATGTTCAGCCTACTGTCAACCAGTACCCCCAGGTCCCTTTCTGCCTGGTTGTTCTCCAACCACTCTCTCCCCAGCATGTAGCGCTGCAGGGGTGTTGCTGTGGCCATGTGTAGAACCTGGCACTTGGACGTGTTAAATCTCATGCTGTTGGACTCTGCCCATCTGTCCAGCCTGTCAAGGTCCCTCTGCAGAGCCTCCTACCCTCTAACAGATCAACACCTGCTCTCAGCCTGGTGTTGTCTGCAAACTTACTAATGGTGGACTCTATCTCCTCAACCAGATCATCAATAAAGACACTGAACAGGATGGGGCCCAGCACTGATCCCTGGGGGACACCACTAGTAACTGGCAGTGACACCATTCACTACCATGATACTCACTGAACAGTCTCAAGAACATTAGCATGGGAACTTCCCAGAGTCATCAGTAGGTGTCTTCAGCATCCTAAAGTTCCTCAGTCAATGCCAGGGGACTGAGGCCAGGCTCCCCGTGTCTCAAATTATTCTCATAACAATGTTGACCAAAATCTAGATCTAATTTTTGGTCCCTTACATCACCCTGTGTGTCATGGATTGAGTTAAATCTGCTGCTGTTATTCAGACCATGCTGCAGTCACACCAGCTTCAAAAATGGAAGTGATAACTGGAGCAAAGTATTATGGGGCTTGAAGTTCAGATTGCGACATGGGAGGTTTCCTGTTCTGGTTGCTGCTTCTGGGTTCTAGGTTCTTGGGTGCCGACTCTTTTTCTGCAGGGATGGCAGTGTAATGGGTGGGTGTGGGGCAGCACTGGTTTTGGTTTTCTGTTTTATGCTGTTTTTTTCCTGTATTTCACTGTGCTTCTTCTGCAAATAGGCTAAGCTATGGAAATTATGCATTGTATAATTAGATTAAATAATTATTAGCTAAGGTAATTGTGCATTGTGATTATGATGCCTTCTGTTATATTAAACTATTATCTCTTTATCTCAACCCTGAGTTTTGGGTGTTACTTCTCCCCTCACTTTTGTGTTTGGGGAGCAGGCAGGCTAGCCCTTGTGCTAAACCATTGCAGCTCAGCATTGGCACCACACATAACAAAAGGGTTACACTGAGACAGAATAGCAAACTCCTATACAGTACATAAACTACTATACAAGATGCAAACTATTGTACAACATGTAAAGAACAACCCATACATGACATAGTGAATAGGAATCACAAACTTAACTAACAGCCAAGTTACAGTGGTTGTTGCAAGGTGCTCCAAATCCCCTCACCTTCCCTCATTATCTATCAGCAGAGGTCTGAATAGGGGAGACAAAGGTGTGAAATGGTCTTCCCCTGCCCTGATGACAGTAATCACCACCTATTGTCCCTGCCAGGTGGAGGCCCCACAGGTATTTACTGGTGTGGGGAGAGGCTCACTGGGATTTGGGAATATGATAAGGGGGATATTTCACATTTTGGCCTGAACAGATTGTCTAGGAATATAAAAAAGGGTGAACAGAGAGCAGTCGGGGCTCTCATTTTCTGCCGCTCTACCTCCCTTCAGGTAGTTGTAGAGAGCAATAAGGTCTCCCCTAATCCTCCTCTTCTCCAGGCTAAACACCCCCAGCTCCCTCAGCCTCTCCTCATAGGGCTTGTGCTCGAAACCTCTCACCAGCCTTGTTGCCCTTCTCTGGACACATTCAAGTGTCTCAATATCCTTCTTAAATTGAGGAGACCAGAACTGGACACAGGACTCAAGGTGTGGTCTAACCAGAGCTGAGTACAGGGACAGAATGGCTTCCCTGCTCCTGCTGGCCACACCATTCCTGATGCAGGCCAGGATGCCATTGGCCTTCTTGGCCACCTGGGCACACCACTGGTTTTTGTTCAGCTGCTGTCAACCACTGCCCCAAGGTCCCTTTCTGCCTGGCTGCTCTCCAGCCACTTTGACCCTAGCCTGTAGCGCTGCATGGGGTTGTTGTAGCCAAAGTGCATCACCCAGCACTTGAACTTCTTAAATGCCATCAGGTGGGACTCTGCCTGTCATGGTAGGGCCATGACATGGCCCAGTACAAACCCAGACAGGCCTTAAGATGTCTAGACAGGTCCCTTTCTCTCCCCTCCTTCCTGCAGAAAAACGGGGCAATGCAGGAAAAAGAACAAAGGGGACAGGACTCCTGCCTGTCTGGTGAACAAGATGCTTATCTGGGGTGACAGCACCTAAGCTGACCACTGCTCTCCCAGATACAAGGTCCTTGTTTCTGTCTTTTATGGTTGCAGAACGTCTTTCCATTGGGCAGCTACACGTTAGCTCTAGTGCCCCATTGGACCAACCGATCTCTGGCAATTTGTATATATATAAGTGACTTGGTAGTCACCCTTGCCTTGCCTTGCCTTACTCAAGCCTGCTGAAGCCTTACCTTGCTTCAAACCTCACTTCACGTATACTTGGACCCATCTCATAGGAGCTGCCTCGAGTTGCCCTGTCCTGCCTCAAGTGCCTGCTCCAGAGCCTGGAATAAAGACATGAGCCACACACATGCAAGTTGGAGAAGCCATAAGCCTAGAAGCCAGAATTTAATGGTATGAAGTTTTTCTAGAGACAGAGGAATGGTGCTCAGTAGGTGAAAAGAGCATCTGCTGAAGAGCAGAGATACTGATAGGCTTTTCACATTACTTGAGAGTTTCTAAAAGGCTTCTATTGCAGATTTCTGCTCCTGGCTCATACTTTACACCTGATCTTTAACAATATCCCTAAGAGTACTCAAAATATCTTTCTTTTTTGTGTCAATTGATTCCCCATAATTCACAGATGATCACCTTTTGACCAGCAAGAGGGTGACTGCAACATGTGCTCTGCGGGCTCTGGACCGCCTGTTTTAAAATATTCTTTAGGCTCTGAACGCTGCCTCTTCTTTTAATATCTATTTCAGACCCTGGACCTCCTGTTTGAAAATATTCTTTAGGTTCTAAGTGCCTTTTCAAAATTCACTTTGCTGCAGCTTTACAGTTCAGCTGATACAACATTCTTTCTCTCCAATCTGAAAGAAGAAGGAACCAGGAGAACCCTGTTGGGGGCGGGGGTGTGTGTGGGGTGTGTGCAGAATGAGCAAGCTCAGCAAAGCTGCTGGAACTGCAGGGAACAAGAGTAAGAGGGGGGGAGGTGTGGGGGGAAAACCCGCTGAGACCCAAAATGGTTGTAAAAAAAAGTTTATGTTGAAATTAAATGTAGAAAATAAAACTCGAGCAGCTGCAGATCGCCACCATCAGGTACACATGTAAAGGTGTGAGAGCTGAAATCCCCCCACACCGACAACAACCAGGCTAGCTCAGTCTGGAAGCAAAAGAAAGCTGTATTTGCAAGCAAATCTACAATCTATGATGAAATGCAATGAATATGTACAAATACACACTATTCACAACATTTACAAACATATACAATCAACAGAAAAGCACAACCAAGTCCCCTTTGCTTCTCCTGAGGGGCCTTCCACAAGGGACCTCTCTGCCCAACCATGAAGGAATCCCCCCAGACCCTCCTGTCAGAAGGCAGAGTCAAGAAGCAGAGAGGCTGTTAGCCTTAGCTTGTCAAGGTCAGTGTGTTATCTTCAGCCAGAAAAGAAAAAGCAGCCAGACAGAAGCCCAGCAAGCAAGCCAAGAACTCAGACTGCCCTAACTCTGTTTTGAGTAGAGATTCTTAAACATTTCTACCTCTCCAATGGAAGTGTTTAGAATAATCATTATTTTCATAGAATCATAGAATCAACCTGGTTGGAAGAGACCTCTAAGATCATCTAGTCCAACCTATCACCTAGCCCTAAGCAATCAACTAGACCATGGCACTAAGTGCCTCATCCAGGCTCCTCTTGAACGCCTCCAGTGATGGTGACTCCACCACCTCCCTGGGCAGCCCAATTCAATGGGCAATCACCCTCTCTGTGAAGAACTTCCTCCTAACATCCAGCCTATACCTCCCCTGGCACAACTTGAGACTGTGTCCTCTTGTTCTGCTGCTGGTTGCCTGGGAGAAGAGACCAACCCCCACCTGCCTACAAGCTCCCCTCAGGTAGTTGTAGACAGCAATGAGGTCACCCCTGAGCCTCCTCTTCTCCAGGCTAAACACCCCCAGCTCCCTCAGCCTCTCCTCATAGGGTTTGTGTTCCACACCCGTCACCAGCTTCATTGCCCTTCTCTGGACACGTTCTAGTACCTCAACATCTCTCTTAAATTGAGGAGCCCAGAACTGGACACAATACTCAAGGTGTGGCCTGACCAGGGCTGAGTACAGGGGAAGAATAACCTCCCTTGTCCTGCTGGCTACACTATTCCTGATACAGGCCAGGATGCCATTGACCTTCCTGGCCACCTGGGCACACTGCTGGCTCATGTTCAGCCTACTATCAACCAGCACTCCCAGGTCCCTTTCTGCCTGGCTGCTCTCCAGCCACTCTGTCCCCAGCCTGTAGTGCTGCTTGGGGTTGTTGTGGCCAAAGTGTAGAACCCTGCACTTAACCCTGTTAAATTTCATCCCATTGGCCTCTGCCCACCCATTGAGCCTGTCCAGGTCCCTCTGCAGGGCCCTTCTACCCTCCAACAGATCAACACCTGCTCCTAACTTGGTGTCATCTGCAAACTTACTGATGATGGACTCAATTCCTTCATCAACATCATCAATAAAGATATTGAATAGGATTGGGCCCAGCAGTGGCTGGACACCACCAGTGACTGGCCACCAACTGGATGTGGCACCGTTCACCACCACTCTCTGGGCCTGGCCCTCCAGCCAGTTCTTGACCCATTTCAGAGTGAATCTGTCCAAACCACGAGCTGCCAGCTTTGCCAGGAGCTTCTTGTGGCAGACAGAGTCAAAGGCTTTGCTGAAGTCCAGGTAGCCTACATCCACAGCCTTCCCCGCATTCACCAGACAGGTAACCTGATCATAAAAGCAGATCAGGTTGGTCAGGCAGGACCTGCCCCTCCTGAATCCATGCTGGCTGGGCCTGATCCCTTGACCATCTTGCAGATTCTGTGTGATTGTACTCCGGATGACCTGTTCCATAACCTTGCTTTCCTACACCCAATGGTGACTTCTTTACATTCCTTTGCTTTCTCTACTTGAACTTTGATAAGAAAAATAAAAAAGACAGTTTTAAAACCATCACAGTCCACCCCTTCTAAACAATTCCATTGGCTGCTACTACTATTCATCTAATCTAAAACAATATCTACAACAATGAGTGAATAAAGATCATAGTCCATTCCGGCTATCCCAGATCAAGAATCACGGAATCAAGAATCAAGAAGGTTGGAAAAGACCTCAAGGATCATCGAGTCCAACCTGTCACCCTACACCTCATGCCTATCCAAACCATGGCACCAAGTGCCACGTCCAATCCCCTCTTGAACACCTCCAGGGATGGTGACTCCACCACCTCCCTGGGCAGCACATTCCAATGGCCAACCACTCTCTCTGTGAAGAACTTTCTCCTCACCTCCAGCCTAAACCTCCCCTGGCGCAGCTTGAGACTGTGTCCTCTTGTTCTGGTGCTGGTTGCCTGGGAGAAGAGACCAAACCCCTCCTGGCTACAACCTCCCTTCAGGTAGTTGTAGACAGCAATGAGGTCTCCCCTGAGCCTTCTCTTCTCCAGGCTAAACAGTCCAGCTCCCTCAGCCTCTCCTCATAGGGCTTGTGCTCAAGGCCTCTCACCAGCCTCGTTGCCCTTCTCTGGACATGCTCCAGCAATTCAACATCTTTCCTAAACTGAGGGGCCCAGAACTGGACACAGTACTCAAGGTGTGGCCTAACCAGTGCTGTGTACAGGGGTACAATGACCTCCCTGCTCCTGCTGGCCACACTATGCCTGATGCAGGCCAGGATGCCATTGGCTCTCTTTGCCACCTGGGCACACTGCTGGCTCATGTTCAGGTGGCTGTTGACCAGTACCCCCAGGTCCCTTTCCACCTGGCTGCTCTCCAGCCACTCTGACCCCAGCCTGTAGCTCTGCATGGGGTTGTTGTGGCCGAAGTGCAGCACCTGGCACTTGGACTTGTTGAATGCCATCATGTTGGACTCTGCCCATCTGTCCAGCCTGGCAAGGTCCCTCTGCAGAGCCCTTCTACCTTCTAACAGATCAACACCTGCTCCCAGCTTGGTGTCATCTGCAAATTTACTGATGATGGACTCAATCCCCTCATCCAGATCATCAATAAAGATATTGAACAGGATGGGGCCCAGCACTGATCCCTGGGGGACACCACTAGTGACAGGCTGCCAGCTGGCAGTGGCACCATTCACCACCACTCTCTGGGCTCGGCCCTCCAGCCAGTTCCTAACCAAGCACAGAGTGCTGCTGTCCAAGCCACAAGCTGCCAGCTTGGCCAGGAGTTTGCTGTGGGGGACAGTGTCAAAGGCCTTGCTGAAGTCCAGGTAGACTACATCCACAGCCTTTCCCACGTCCACCAGGCGGGTCACCTGATCATAGAAGGAGATCAGGTTGGTCAGGCAGGACCTGCCTTTCCTAAATCCATGTTGGCTGGGCCTGATTCCTTGGCTATCCTTCAGGTATGCAGTGATTGCCCCCAGATGTAGATGATTCAAATGGTTGAATCACAAGAAAAATGGAAAACAGCTTGTTTCCTCACAGATGGAGTGACGAAAGGAACAGGGACACTCAGGTGACTCAGGGCTCTCAGGGTTCTTAGGGTTTGTGCACCACAGATCTCATGGATTCTCCTCTTGGGCGTGATGTCATATCTGTGCAACACTCTAAATTTAGCCTCTCTCAGACAAAGTTAGATTTCTTTGTGGAATACACTGAATTTCACCATTCTTTTGCATCACCCAATAGGTGTGACCAGGACCTTCAGCAGAAACCACCCCTTGGACAGGTTTGACCTCTCCTGAAGGAGAAAATACCCAAACAGTTTCACCTAAGAGATTCTTTTTTTCTGATAACAGGAACTCTATCACTTTCCTCCTTTTGCAACAAGTCTGATTGGGCAGGTCCAGCTCGATTCACTGAACCTCTACTATTCACCAACCAGGTTACTTGTACCAGATGTTTCTCCCAGTTTTTCAAAGATCCACGCCCCATGGCTTTGAGAGTGGTTTTCAGCAAACCGTTGTAGCGTTCGATCTTCCCTGCAGCTGGTTCATAGTAGGGAATGTGGAATATCCACTCCATGCCCTGCTCTTTAGCCCGGTTCTTTACAAGATTGTTCTTGAAATGAGTTCCGTTGTCTGACTCAATCCTTTCTGGAGTTCTGTGTCTCCACAGGATTTGTCTCTCCAGATCAAGAATGGTGTTAGGTGCAGTTACATGGGGAAATGGCTAAGTTTCCGACCATCCAGTGCTTGCCTCTACCATAGTCAGCACATACTGCTTACCAGCTTGGGAATGAGGTAGAGTGATGTAGTCAATCTGCCAGGCTTCACCATGCTTGTACTTGGACCATCGGTCACCATAAGCTTGATTTGCTTTGCCTGCTTAATAGCAGCACAAATGTCACATCTCCTGGATGAGTAGAGTCTCCCTGGGAAACTAAGGCAGACCCTCTTATGGAAAAGTTATTTAAAGTTATTTCCATTTTTGCCAACTCTCAGTTCTCATACTCTTGCCCAGAGAGCAGAGGTGGGTTGATCATGCCATTGGTCTGTGTTCTCACCATGGTCACACCAGATTTGCCACAATGACCCTCCGGATGTCCCCTGTCTAGCTTGAGCTGATCTTCTAGAAGGAGGAGGTGGTGAGCTTCTATTTCTGAGGGCTGAATCATTCAGAAGGGGAAAGGGAAGTGTCATTCCCCTCCTCCAACTTGTACCCCAATGTCTTAAGCTTCTTTGTGTCTTGAGTCAGAGTTTCTAGGTCTGAGACCATAGCTGTGAAAATAGAGGACAAAGAAGATGGAGGAGAAGGACAACAGAATCCATTGGGATGTGTTTGTGAAATGGTCTGGCACTTTAGAAGCACAGAAATATAAAGATCTGGTGGACACAGGTGCCCAACATACCCTGATACCCTCAACTTATAGAGGGGCAGAACCCATAATAATCTCAGGAGTCACAGGAGAGGCACAAGAATTGGCTATGTTGCAGACTGAAACAGACCTGACTGGGAATGAGTGGGAGAAGGGCACCATAGTGACTGGTCCCAATGCACCCTGCATCCTTGGAATTGACTTTCTGTGGGAAGGGTATTTTAAGGACTGAAAGGAAACAAGTGAGCTTTTGGGGTAGCAGCTGTAAAGACAGAAGGTGGAGTCCATCTCTCCACTATGCCTGACCTTTCAGATGACCCTGCCATAATGGACATGCATAAGGTGCAGAATATGAAGTTACCAATTGCTTCTGGCTCTCTAGCCAATGAATCAGTTGATGTATGGAGAGCAGAGAGTCTTGGCTGCTCCTGTATTGCCTGCGGCGTACTGTATGAGAAGCAAACCTCATGAAGTTCAAGAAGACCAAATGCAAGGTCCTGCAGCTGGGTCAGGGTAATCCCAAGCACTGATATAAACTGGGCAGCGACTGGCTTGAAAGCAGCCTTGAAGGAAAGGACTTGGGGGTGCTGGTACGTGAGAAGCTCAACATGAATCACCAGTGTGCACTTGGAGACCAGAAAGCCAATGCCATCCCTTCCCTCCAGCATGTCTGCTGCACCACACAGCTTGGTGTCGTCAGCAAACTTGCTGAGGGTGCACTCAATGCCTCTGTCCATGTCACCAACAAAGATGTTGAACAAGACTGGTCCCAGTATTGATCCTTGAGGAATTCCACTTGTCACTGGCCTCCACTTGAACATGGATCCATTGACAGCTTTGGGTGTGGCCATCAAGCCATTTTTTTATGCACTGAGTTGTCTGTGCATTAATCCCATATTTTACCAGTTTGGAGGCCAAGATGTTGTGTGGGAGAGTGTTGAAGGCTGTGCTTAGGTTCATCAGTTGCTCATCACTTGTCTATTGATATTGCGACCTTGTCATTGAAGACCACCAGGTGTGTCAGGCAGGATTTGCCCTTGATGAAGCCATGCTGATTATACTAAATCACCCTTTTGTTATTCTTCTGCCTCAGCAGTGCCTCCAGGAGGATCTGCTCTATGATCTTACTGGGCACAGAGGTGACACTGCCTGGCCTATAGTTGCTCGGTGCCTCCTTCTTTCCCTTTGTGATGAAGAGGTTATTAATTTATGAATTATGAAATATGAATTATGAAAAATAAATTTTATTAATTATGAACTATTATTAATAACCAATTAATCACTATTTTACATATAGATTCTAGTGCACAGTTGTGAAAACATATCCATAACTGGTTTAGTATGTACAATTTGACCCAATTAGAATATTTACAGAATTTATTTCTAATTAAGGGAGCGAAGGGTGCAGTTCTGCTGCTTGTCCACCAGATGGCGACTCGACGAGACACTTGGCAGCTGTAACTATATGCACAAAAATTTAACATGCTATCAAAGGCAATTCATAGAATCATAGAATCAGCCAGGTTGGAAGAGACCTCCAAGATCATCTAGTCCAACCTATCACCCAGCCCTAAGCAATCAACTAGACCATGGCACTAAGTGCCTCATCCAGTCTTCTTCTGAACATCTCCAGTGATGGCGACTCCACCACCTCCCTGGGCAGCCCATTCCAATGGGCAATCACCCTCTCTGTGAAGAACTTCCTCCTAATATTCAGCCTATACCTCCCCCAGCACAACTTGAGACTGTGTCTTCTTGTTCTGCTGCTGGTTGCCTGGGAGAAGAGACCAACCCCCACCTGGCTACAACCTCCCCTCCTTAAGCAGGAATATCATGCAGCTAGGCGTGGGTGCTTTGAACTGAAAGTTAGTGAGTGTTGCACACATGAAAATACACTGTGTCTTTGTCTGTAGAGAAGCAAGTTGCTGGATTTCACTGTCTGCTCACTTTCTGCTTACTGTCTGCCTGGGGCTGGCCCAGGACTGGTCCATTCCAGGTGGGGGAAGGTTCCTGGGGTTGAGGCTGTGGCTGAGTCACTGGTGGGCTGCGGTGGGGCTTTCCTCCAGACAGCGACTTTCTTCCTCCTCCTGCCTTTGCGGAAGGGGCGAGACTTTCTGCCCGTTGGCAGCTTCCCTTGGCAGAGTGCTCCCACGGTGCAGCTGCGGTGGCCGGGGGCTGGCAGGGCCGGTCTGGGAAGTGGTCCTGCAATGCAGGGCTGGGCATCCCGATCCCAGTGACAATGGGCTTTGGGGAAGGGGTGTGGCTACACAGAGCAGTGGTTCCCCTCAGCTCAGCTCAGATTAGCTAACAATGCTGATTCTTCTCAGCGACTGCTTCCAGTTTAAGGTTACGATGCAGTCCTTTGCTTGAACTCTAAAGAGAGCGGACGGGACTCTCTCTCTTTTGGGAAGTCCCGAGTTATATTACCCTGACGGCACAGGGCTGTGGAGCGGTCAAGCTCCGTTTGTCTCCCGGTGTCGCACAGGGCATGCCGAAACGCTGTCCTGGTTTCTGAACCAATACACATGAAGTCATTGCAGTCCAACATCTGCTTCTTATAGCTGTAGCAGGTGTTGGGCTGCCAGGCTTGGGCTAGTCCTTCCCCCTCTGAGTTAAAGCTTACCCTGGGGAGTCCAGTCCTCTTTAAGACATGACTGGGTTTTCAACGCTGGCTCTTGTAGTTTTAGTGAAGGAATCTCCAGGTTCCTCAGGCAAACTGAGGCACAGTGGCCTTCCCGCAGTACTGGCTTCTTCTCCATGTCACAGAGGCTGCTAGTATCCTTGTGTGTGGGAGTGAGAGACTTACAGGCAATGACTTAAGGTCTGTGAGCTTACAAGGTCCAGGCAAAAAGAGAGAGCAAAAGCAGAGAGCAAGTTGAAAACAAATGGGGTAATACATATAAATTTCACAAGGCTGGATGTGGCCAATGGGCACACTTATCAACAACCTGCTTTAGCCTATAGAAAGTGGGAAGCTAGAATTATGCCCTTAAATGGGAGAAGCATGAGCATGCCATGCAATGGGTGCGTGTAGTTGTTTACCCCTTAGGAGACAGGTTGGCACCTGGGCCTTTGTTCCACACTCCAGAAAGGAGGTTGGAAGAGAGGAACTTGCCCAAACATGTTAGGACAATTTTGCTGGTATCTGGGGGCATAATTCTGGGCACATGATATCTTTACCACACCCTTTTTGAAGGTTATGTTTGTTATAATTTGTGAGAAATTATTATGCTGCAGCATCAGGAGAGTCCTCCCCTGGAAGCTCTTGGCCAGGGATTTTGACCCCATCCCATTACAAACTGGCTCCCTTGACTCCATCCCAGTTCAGCCTGAGACACAGCCCACTCATACTGAGTCCCTTTAAACTTGATTGTTGGTGGCTTGGTTGTCAGTTTGGAGGTGGAGGTTCTGGTCTGTCCTGTCCCTAGTCAGAAAGACACCACAACGTCTGGGAGAGACCATTCCAAATGCCCTGGGATGGAGCAAGCCCTTCACACAGTGAAGAAGGCCAACTGCACATGGACTGTGGTAGGAGGAACATGGCCACCCAGACATGGGGATTGTCCTACCCCTGGACTCAGCACTGGTGTGGCTATACCTGGATAAGTGGTGTCTGGGTGTTGGTGTTCCTTGCACTGGAGGAATAAGGAGGAATTGGAGAGGCTTCAGAGGACATCTGCCAGGATGGAGTTTGGAGCCTCTCTATAGAACCTGAAGATCCTGAGCCTCTTTAGTCTGGTGAAGTGAAGGTTCAGGGAGTGATATGATCCTGCTGGAAGGGTGGTTTCAGATGATGGAACTTTTCTTGGTTGTGGACAGAGATGGAAGCTTTCATAACATGCAGGCTAGAAGATGCAGACTGGAGGTTAGGACAAAGAAATGCCATGCAGAGTGGAGACCTGTGGTGTGAGAGGTGACCCAGAAGAAGTCTGCATAGCTCATGTCTGACTGTCTCTCATGGAACAACCAACAAGGGTGGAGAGACATAAATGAAGGTGTGGAAATGGCAGGGTGAGAGCTGGGTGGGTGTGTTGGTGTGAGCTGAAATTCCCCCCACCACCAACAAGTAACCAGGCTAGCCCAGTCTGGAAGCAAATGAAGGCTGTATTTACAAGCAAAGAAATGCAATGAATATGTACAAATATACAGAATTCACAACATTTACAAATATATGCAATCAACAGAAAAGCACAACCGATCTCCCTTTGCTTCCCCCCAAGGGGACCCTCCCAAAGGGGCCTCCCTCTCCCAGGAGCTTCCCCCCTGACCCCCCTGGACAGAGAAGCAGAGTTAGTTAAGCAGAAAGTTGTTAACTTAGCTGCCAAGGTCAGTACGTGTTATCTTCAGCCAGAAGAGAAGAAGAAACAGCAGCCAGACAGCCCAGCAACTGCCCCCACTGCCGAACGCAGAATGTGCAGAGTGCCTACTTTGTTTTGGGTAATAGTTCTTAAACATTTCTATCTATCCAATGGAAGTGTTTAGAACAATCAGTATTTTGCTTTCTTACACCCAATAGTGACTTATTTACATTCTTTCACTTTCTCTGTTCTGAACTTTGCAAGGAAAAATTAAAAAGACAGTTTCAAACCATCACAGTGGGGAATCAAGATGTGTGCCAAGAACTTGAAGGGAAAGAGGTGTAGGCATGGGACAGTATAGGACATCCTGCAATAGGGATGGCCAAGGGCTCTGATGAGGCTGAAAGTCCCAAGAGGACTGAGGTCATTCATTCCTTAGTTCTTTCCTTAGTCTGGCAGTTGCCTCTGACATCAAGCTCTCTAAGAACCTTTGTTTGAGGGTTCCAGGCTCTAGTTTTTCAGGGGCTGTGGTCAGGGCTTGGCCTTTCTGTTTCGTAACTCAAACCCAGAGTTTTCTCACCTGCACTTTGCCTCTGCCTGCCTGCAATCATGGCCTCTAATGAGCTGCTCTAAGGAAGCTCTGGGGAAGCTTTGTGAGTAACAGCCCTCAATGGGGCCCATTAATGCTGCAAAGTACTTTGAGTTTTGCTTCTGACTTCTTGAGCAGTTTCTTTAATCTCCAGGCAGTCCCTGAGGATCATGGACTCAGCCTCAAAGACTCCATGGGACTCATTAAAATACAGAAAGGCCTAAGGAGCCCTGGCTCTGCCTGGGATTCTTTAACAAGCCTTCATGATTTCTAATTGGAGTTTCTTCAGAGTGTAGTTAAGGAGGAAGATTTCACACTGAACCTCATGAAATGAGGGCTTCTTTTAAAGGACATTCCATAGCAATTTGGATTGGAAATGAGCTTTTTCTTGATGCCTGGTAAATCACCTTGCCTGCCTGCTGGCCAGCTGGGCAGTTTCATGACATCATCCATCTCATGGGTATGGTCACTCAAGATGGAATTCAAAATCGTGCCACAATATTATCAATGTTGGGACTGTCCTTTACACTGTCTTTCATTTCCTCATTAGCCAGACATGTTTCCAGATCTGTCCTTTTGGGTGCCCTCTGCATCTGATGCATCAATATTCAGCCTAGCACACAGCCTAGCACAGACTTCCCATAAGACAATACAGCACACAAGGTAACAGTCACAATGACAATTATCAATACAGATTGCAACAAACTTTGTCATCAAAAGTGAAGGAAAAAAATAAACTAACTCAAATCCATCCACCCCAGCTCCATGCTTTCCCCTGGTTCTGGGCTGCTGGGCAACACATTTCATATGAGGTAGGTACTTGTCAAGATCTCAGATCAGTAGTTGGACTCAAATGTCCACTTCTCATTCATAGGCAGTAGTCCTGGATGTAACATCAGTCAGTTTGGCTCTGTCACCTTCACTGTTGCTGGAGCTGCATGTTCTATTCTTCCAACACAAGACCCAGAAGGTTACAGAGTAAGCAGTCTCAGTGCATGGTGATGTTGTTGGCTTACAGTGGAGGTGCTTTGAGTGCTCTGACATCTCTCTGCTATTGGCTGCATCATGTTGTGACGTGGTGGAGACACAGCAGACTTCAGGAGGGGTAAGCATGCAGTGACTTGGCTCACACTGTACATTGGGGCAAAGATGAGGCTAGGTGTAATATGAGATAGCGTGAACGGAAGTAGCATCAGCAGGATTTGTCACACTATCATGGAAAGTGGCAATATTGTAATCAAAACTATTAGCAGTCCTTGCAGACATTCCAGCTCCACAAATGGGGGTCCTTGGTCTCAGGACATTGGAGCAACTGTAAAAGAAAAGAGAGGGAAAGTGCTCAGTTCTATCTTATGCAGTGTGATTTGGTTATGAGGGACGCTGTTGTTAGCACCATTGCCATTGTCCAGCCTGAGGCATTTTAACCAATACCAGCTGGCTCCATTCTGCAGGTGTCTGGGCAAGTCCACACTGCAGGTCATTCTTCACCCCAGCTGTCTCTCAGGGCAGTCTACCTCTCAGGTGTAGGTCGATGCAGGTCCAGAAAACAGGAAACAGACTTCCTCTCAACAGGGGAGATGATAGAGGTTCCTCAGGGTTTGTGCTTGTGTGCTGTGGGTTCATCTTGGATTCTCCTGGCAACCATGTTCTATCTGGAAAGGAAACTTATGCCAACTTATATTAAACACTGTGAAATTAATCTCTCTCAGCTAGAGTTAGATTTCTTTGTGGAACACACTGGATTTCACTGTTTTCTTTTATTACTCACCAGGTATGGCCTGGACCTCTGGCAGAGACCACGCCTTGGATAGGTTTGACCCACCCAAAGGAGGACAAACCCACAGAGTTTTCCCTAATAGATTCTTTTCACAAACGACAGGAACTCCATCTCCATCTACTATTTGTAACAAGTCTGAGCAGCTCTCAGACCACTATTTGCCAACCAAGTGGCTCTTGTTCGATGTTTGTCCCAGTTTTGAAAAGTTCCACCCCCCGTTGCTTTCAGGGTGGTCTTCAGTAAGCCACTGTAGTGCTCAATCTTTCCTGAAGCTGCTGCAGAGTAGGGGATATGATACATCCACTCGATGCCATGTTCTTTGGCCCAAGTGCTTACAAGGATGTTCTTGAAATGAGTTCTGTTGTCTGACTCAATCCTCTCTGGAGTTCCGTGTCTCCACAGGATTTGTCTCTCCAGGCCCAGTATGGTATTCCAGGCAGCAGCATGAGGTACAGGGTAAGTCTCTAACCATCCAGTGCTTGCCTCAACCATCGTCAGCACCAATCGTTTACCATTGCGAGTTTGAGGTACTACACAATTAAGACATTTCACCATCTCATTTGATTCTCAGACTTAAATCCTTTCTTGCTTGCACTCACAATTCAGTCTACATACTTAAACCATCTCAATATCCAATACACAGAGACTTATCTCAATATCTCAGCCCTCTATTAGAAAGATGCTCTTATTCTACTCCAAATGTTACTTGGGACTGTTCAGGACAGGAGCAGCAGGATATTCTACTGTTGGACACTGACACCAGCTTGGTCTCAGCCACAGTTTCTTGTGTTTCTTGTGTCGCTCTTGTTTCTTGTGTTTCTTGTGTCCACCAAAGCCACTCTATCCCTCCCCTCCTTAAATGAACAGGGATGAGGGGAAAAATATAGCAAAAGGCAGTAATAAGATAGAAGCAATTTAATAACAATAATAAGCAAAGGTAATAGACCACACAGAAGCGAAAGCAGAGAGAGATATTAGTCTCTACTTCCCATCAGCAGGATGATGGTCGGTCTCAGGAAGCAGAGATCTCTAAACTTGGTGGTTCCTTAGGAGGATAGATGCCATGGACCAATTCCCATGCTTCCTTCTTTCACTTCATTCTTATATCTGAGCTGACCTTATCTGGCATGGAATATCTCTTTGGCCAGTCTGGGTCAGCTGGCTCGGCTGTGTCATCTCCCAAGATCTTGTCTACCCCTCAGAGTTCTCTTGGAGCAGGAAAATGTTGAAAAGATAAAGCCTGAATACTTCTTCAACAGTAGCCAAAACACTTCTGTGTTATCAAGTACTGCTGCAAAACACAGCACTGGAAGGATGCTGTGAGGAGAATTAACTCCATCTCAGCCAAACTCAATACAGTAATCAATCTGCCAGGCCTCGCCATGCTTATACTTTGACCGTCATCCCCCATACCACAAAGGTTTCATTTGCTTAGCTTGCTTTATTGCAGCACAAATGTCACAGTCATGAATAACCTGTGCAATAGTGTCCATGGGGATACCCACTGAGCTATCATTGGTATGTAGCCAATGGGGCTATCATAGGGATACCCACTGAGGCCCATTGGTATGCAGCCTCTCCTCTTGATGTCCAGAAGAGTCACAGGCCCACTGAGCTAAGAAGAGTTTGCCTCTGTGTTTCCAGTCTAAGGCACAGTCCAAGTCTACTTGGGAGACTTTAGCAGCTAAATCTGCCTGATGGTTGTTTTGGTGTTCCTCAGTGGCTTTGTTTTGGGTATATGTGTGCCTGTGTGTCACACTTTTACTGGCAATTTCTCCAGACAGGTAGCAATATCTTGCACACAGGTCAGCAGCCCAAATAGGTTTTCCTTTACGCTGTCAACCACTGCTTTTCCATTCCTTTAGCCATGCCCATAAGGCATTTGCTACCATCCATGACTCAGTGTAGAGGTAAGGTATTGGTCACTTCTCCCATTCAGTTATGTCCAGGGCAGGCTGTATGGCTTTTACCTCTGCAATTGGCTTGAATCACCTTCTCTACCTCTTGCTTCTGCAGCTCTCCCTGTATTATGATTATGATTTATGAAATATTAATAAGGCAAATATAATTTAAATAAAATAATTAATAATTAGTTATTAATATGAAAAAGTGCCAAAAACTTACTAATAGGTTCCAGGTACAGCTGAAATATGTATTTACAATGGGAATGTACAATATTTAGGCAATATCTAACAATTTAAACAATTTTAAGCAAACCAGAAAAATAACCGGAAAAGAGAATCCCTGGAGTAATATGGTGCTTGACCAGTAGGGGAGACTCGATGTTATAGATGGGCTGACAAGAAAATCTCTTTAAAATTTTATTAGGAATAAAAGCGAGCAAACAGCACACTGGGCCACGGGGGAGAAAATTAAAATGCTCAACCTCTTACAGCAGCTACAATAGCTTATTTTCTTTCTTATATAGCTATCTCATTTACATAAACAGGCTTATGCTACATAGAAGGCAGGGGTATGATAATGAGTTCTCAGAATGTTCTCGGAATGGGTGGGATTTGCTTGCTCATGCGCATTCTGCTTGGTGTGAGTCTTGTTTTTCCTCACAGAGTCTGTTGAGCAGCCCTGCACTGTTCCTCAGGTTTCTTATCTGAAGTCGTGCATGGATGGGATTGGTACAGCGTCTTATCTCTGGTCTGGTGCCCTCGGAGCTTTTGATTTGTCTGGTTTGAAAGCACACAGCTCTTTGTTTAAGTTTTTCAAACACACAGTCTCCTGCAGTCCCCCACCCATTCTCAAAACAAGAAAAAAATCCTTGTATTTTACTCCTAGCTTAACCTTTAACACAAATCATTTATTATATTCATCACACTCGACAAGAACCTTGCCAAAACCACGAGTCAAACAGATAGAACCCTTAACAAAGAGACAGGATAGACTAATGACTCACAATATCACTTCTCCAGAATTCTCTCCAGGGCTGCAATATAAAGCAGATTGCACAGAGCAACAGAAGTTCCACCCAAGTAGAGGGGTGCTGCCTCTGTATGGTAGCTGATAGGCTTTTGAGGCTTCTCCCAGGGTCTCCCTGAAATCCTGTGATTTCAGGCTCATAAACAAATAGCCTGTTTTGATGTTTTCATGATGATGTCTGGTTTTGCAAAGCAGGTGCTTAGGCCGGAAGTGACTTTACACTGCAGGGCACGATGCTCGGGGTCTTGGCTCTTCCTGGCTTTGTCCCTTCTGCCTGACAAGACACTTCTGTCTGTGTCTGGGATTTTATGATGTGTTACTGCAAAGGGTACTTGTGTCTTTCTGGGTACACTGAGGTATGGCACAAATTCTGAGTTGCAAGGCAAAGCAAGTCTTGACTTCCCTGAGTTGCAGGGCAAGGCTTGGCTTCCCAGGCTTGCATGGTAAGGCTTGTGGCTTCTTTCAGAGATCTTAGGGTAAGGCAAGGCAAGGCAAGGCTGAATACAATTTGGCCTGTATTTATCACTTGCCTGAGATTCAATTCAGGCAATAGGGGAACTGAAGCAAACAAAATAGTTAACCAAGAAAATGGGATTCTGCCAGGCTGTGACCATAAAAGGCAAAGACGTAGGCCTAGGTGAGGAGAAGCATGCCTATTGCATGTGTTTTCTTACCATAAAGAATCAAGAATCAAGAATCAAGAATCAAGAAGGTTGGAAGAGACCTCAAGGATCATCGAGTCCAACCTGTCACCCTACACCTCATGCCTATCTAAACTATGGCACCAAGTGCCACGTCCAATCCCCTCTTGAACACCTCCAGGGATGGTGACTCCACCACCTCCCTGGGCAGCACATTCCAATGGCCAACCACTCTCTCTGTGAAGAACTTTCTCCTCACCTCCAGCCTAAACCTCCCCTGGCGCAGCTTGAGACTGTGTCCTCTTGTTCTGGTGCTGGTTGCCTGGGAGAAGAGACCAAACCCCTCCTGGCTACAACCTCCCTTCAGGTAGCTGTAGACAGCAATGAGGTCTCCCCTGAGCCCCTGAGTGAACATATCCCTTTGTTTACTGTCCTTTCTGGTGCCTGGGTTATTTTGCCTTTTTCCCTCATTTCCCCAGAGCCTGCAGGAGGGAGGAAGAGAGGGATCATGCCTAGACATCCTAGGTTTATTGGATAAGGACATGTGCAATAAACATTCACCACCCCAAAATACCATCTGTAACCAGATAGAAACTCTTGAGGTATTGTGACAGCAATGCCAATGTCTTTCCATAACTCTGTTTTCTTCCCTGTCTTGGAGTAAGTGAATTAGAGAAAGTGAGACAAAAGCCTTAGATCTCATAATTCTTAAGGAGGGTGGGGTGTGAGTGCCAAATAACCAAAGTGTTGTGTTTATGATGTTCATCAAGACCACTGAACAAAAGAAGATTAAAACTAGAATTGGTAAGCAGATCAAAATACGCCACAGAGTTATTTAAAATTATACCAGCTGCAGTTGTGAGAAATTGTGGCATAATTAGCAGTTTGACTATCTGACCTAAGTTGGCTTAAGCACCTTTTGTAGTCATTATTATGTTAATAGTGTTAAGTTTAGTGGTTTCTGATTAGGTTGGAGTATTAAATTGAAATTGTAAATTATTTTGCTCAAACCCTTAAAAGGAATAATAACGTAGTATGAAGTTGCAAAAGAATTTGCAAAGGTAAAAGAGAAGAAGGGAATGGAGTAAGGAGATTCACTAAGTTGTTTTTCACAAAGTGTTTTTCTTTCTCTTAGAATTTCTGTCTGTTAGAAAACTTTCCCAGTAGCATAAGAGAAAAGTCTTAGCACAAGAGATAGGTTTTAGACATAAATAAAAGTGTTTTAATTAGAATAGGTACTGGTACAGTCTTGAGCTCAGATAAAGGTGCAGCTGCCAGACACAGATGTTGGACATGAAGGAACCAAGATAAAGATTCACAGACTGAGGAGCTGGCAAGAGACATTGACAAGAGACTGCAATATTGTTGGAAGGTCAGAAAGTATCAGCAGAGACCAAGAAGTAAAAGAACTTTATCCATTAAAATGATTCCATGCTGATGTAAACCATTTCCCAGAGCTTTACTGAATATGGATCACTCTAAGTGTATATAAAGTAGGCAGAGACCACTCTTGGTTGTGCCAAGGGGGAGGGCTGCCCTTCGCATGTCACGGCGTTAATGAAGCAATCCCTTGGCTTAATAGCTGTTGGCTCTTAGGCTTTGATAATTGGATTGGGTAGGGGTGACTTTGTGAAAGCTCAGCTACAAAAAGCCATGGAAGCTTCACTTGGTGGTGGATGGACTTTGGGAAGGATTCCTCCATCTAGCTGAGTGCCGATTAAAGAAATGCTGCTCCTTATGCAGAACTGTGTCTAAGAAGTGCTTGGATTCTGGCGTCAATGTCACCTCTGTCCCCAGTCCCATCTCTGGGTGCTGGTGGCTTTGCCCAGCAGGGACAGGGCCCTTGTGTTGGGGCTGCACCTCCCAGGCCTAACAAATCCAGATTTATTATTCCCCTTATTCATCACAGTCAATGGATATTTTTGTGGTAAATCCAGCCCCAGGGTTGCATCAAGGGATCCCAAAGTGTTCTGCTAAGCTCCTCCTCACTAACCTAGGACTTGTCAAGAACCCCAGAGAAAGTGAAAGAGTGTAAATAAGTCACTATTGGGTGTAAGAAAGCAAAATACTGATTGTTCTAAACACTTCCATTGGATAGATAGAAATGTTTAAGAACTATTACCCAAAACAAAGTAGGCACTCTGCACATTCTGCATTCTGCAGTCGGGGCAGTTGCTGGGCTGTCTGGCTGCTGTTTCTTCTTCTCTTCTGGCTGAAGATAACAGACAGTGACCTTGGCAGCTAAGTTAACAACTTTCTGCTTTAACTAACTCTCTGCTTTCTGTCCAGGGGGATCTGGGGGGGGAAGCTCCTGGGAGGGAGGCCCCTTTGGGAGGGTCTCCTGTGGGGGGAAGCAAAGGGAGATCGGTTGTGCTCTTCTGTTGATTGTATATATTTGTAAATGTTGTGAATTTTTATATTTGTACATATTAATTGCATTTCATCGTAGATTGTAGATTCTGCTTTGTAAATACAGCCTTCATTTACTTCCAGACTGAGCTAGCCTGGTTATTGTCGGTGAGGGGGGGGATTTCAGCTCACACTGACACATTTTTACTTCTTGGCACCCAACATGGGGCAATTGCTTGTATGATTTATTCCTGCTCAGATTAGGAAGCAAAATGAAGCTGTTTTGGTTGGTTTGGCATTTTATTTATTCTTGTCTGACCCTGGTGATCTACAAATGGGCCGTTTCCTGCATGATAGATAAGATTGTGAGATATGTGGCATATAAGTAGTTTCTTTGGGTTAAGAACAAGTTGCTAAATGCTGTTGATTTTTGTTATGGTCTTATAGGGCTAAGAAGATATGGTAATTCAACTATGAATCTGCTAGCAGACGTGTTTGAGTTTGTTACTCCTCTTACAACTACAGAGGGTCTTTGGAACCAGTGGTACCCTAGGTATCTTGTGCTAACCTTAATTTTGTTGTTTCTTGGAATAATCATATGGCTGTTGGTAGCACTGTATCAAGAAAGACATAAGGCTACTTGCTCTTCCGACCTGCGTAGACGTAAGAGGAAACATAAAAAATCTCAGAGAGATTCAGATTTCACTTCTGATTCTGATTATAGTGACAGGAGATCACAGTTAAGGTTTGTGAGAAAGCTGCCGATAGTTTTGACTCAGAGCTAGCAGCAGTAGCTGTGGGACCTTTGCCAGAATCTGAGATAGCAGACTCGGGTACACAGGCAGACATAGTTACACAGACAGACTCGGCGACACAGACAGACTCGATTACACAGGCAGAGAGGGGTACAAGGGCAGACAGGGCTGCGCGGGCAGACAGGGCTGCGCAGGCAGACACGGCTACACAGGCAGACAGGGCTACACAGGCAGACACAGCTACACAGGCAGACAGGGCTACACAGGCAGACATTGCTACACAGGCAGACAAGGCTGCACAGGCAGACAGGGCTACACAGGCAGACATTGCTACACAGGCAGACAGGGCTGCACAGGCAGACAGGGCTACACAGGCAGACACAGCTACACAGGCAGACATGGCTACACAGGCAGACATTGCTACACAGGCAGACAGGGCTGCACAGGCAGACAGGGCTACACAGGCAGACAGGGCTACACAGGCAGACACAGCTACACAGGCAGACATGGCTACACAGGCAGACAGGGCTGCACAGGCAGACATGGCTACACAGGCAGACATGGCTACACAGGCAGACATTGCTACACAGGCAGACACGGCTACACAGGCAGACAGGGCTACACAGGCAGACATGGCTGCACAGGCAGACACGGCTACACAGGCAGACATGGCTACACAGGCAGACATTGCTACACAGGCAGACATGGCTACACAGGCAGACATGGCTACACAGGCAGACAGGGCTACACATGCAGACACAGCTACACAGGCAGACAAGGCTACACAGGCAGACATGGCTACACAGGCAGACACAGCTACACAGGCAGACAAGGCTACACATGCAGACATTGCTACACAGGCAGACACGGCTACACAGGCAGACATGGCTACACAGGCAGACAGGGCTACACAGGCAGACACAGCTGCACAGGCAGACATGGCTACACAGGCAGACAGGGCTACACAGAGAGACACAGCTGTGCAGGCAGACGCCATTAACGACGCACAGTCTCCTCTTTCTCCCTCTGCTGCCCAGACAGACGTAGCAGTGGCTGCAGGATCTCAAAGCACACCTCCTGCCAACCCTGCACAGACTCCCTCTACTCCTGCTAACCCTGCACAAAATTCCTCTACTCCTTCTAACTCTACTGTGAATGTGAAAGCCAATCCAGTAAATTTTTATGTAGTGTCTCCAAACTCCATCCTGGCAGATCTCCTCTGGGACCTCTCCAGTTCCTCCACTTTACTGCAATAAAATGAACCTCACAGCCAGACACCAAGAATCCAATTGTGGCTACCCAGTGCTAAGTCCAGAGGGAGAGCAACCACTGTGTCTGGATGGCCATATTTGTCCTACCACAGCCCATCTGCAGTTGGCCTTCTTCACTGTCTGCAGAGTTTGCTCCATCCCAGGACATTTGGAATGCTCCCTCCCTGAGGCTCTGGTGCCTTTCTGGCTGGGAAAAGGACAGACCAGAACCTCCAGCTCCCAATCAACAACCAAGTCACCTCCCTGCTGCTGTCTCTCAGCTTGGCAGGCACAAGTGATGTCATAGTCAACAGCCAAGACAGGTGTCTGCTGATGGACAAGGACACAAAGGAATTGGAGTTTTCACACTGACCTTCATGGCCATGAGTCTCCTTCTGGCTTATGACCTGCTCAACCATCAGTGATGTCATAATGCTGGCCCAAGCCATCTGCCTGCTTGTGGTCTGCCAGCTGAGCAGGCAGAAGAAACCTCTCTATGGTTTTCCAGGGCAGGTCTCTGCTGCTGACCTTCCAACTTCTGCAGCAGCCACAACCAAGCCCTGTCCCTCCTTCTGTCCCATGTGGCACTCAGGTGGCAGGGAGGTGACAACCCAGCTCCAAGCCTCTTCCGGGAGGGGCCACCAGGTGCTTAGGGAGAGGGATTCACACGAGTCACTTGCCCACTGGGGACACTGGAGGGCCTCAGGGCATGCAGTTTGTACTGGGAAGGGACACAGTCTGTACTGGAAGGCAACCAGGGGATAGAGTTGCATGCTGAAATGGGGTGAATTCTCTACTGGGAGGAGCCAGGAGATCTAGTTTGGATCAAGGCCCAGTATCTACTGGGAGGAGACCAATGGATGCAGTTTGCACTGGGACAAGGCCCAGCCTGTACTGTGGAAGGTTGAAGGGATTCTGTTTGTATGGTACAGGATTAGAGGTTTCAGATTATACTGGGAGGGAGCCCAGTTTTAGTGGGAGAGGCCATGGGGTCAATTGTTGCTGAAAGCTGTCAGAGACTTTATTAGAAGACACCAGGGGGTCCAGTTTGTTCTGGGGCAGAGTGCAGTGTGTGCTAAGTTGGGCTGGGGGCATGCACTTTGCAGTGGAAGGGAGTACAGTCTGTACTGGGAGGGGCTCAGAGTATCCATTTTTCACTTGAAAAGATCCATTTGGTACTGGGAAGAGCAAGGGAACCCAGTTCATACTGGGCTGAAGCCTAGTCTGTACTGGGACAGGATCAAGGGAAGTAGTTTATACTGGGACAAGGACAAGTCTGTACTTGTGCATATTAATGTGACCCAGTGTGTAGTGAGATGGGGCCCAGTCTGTACTGGGAGGAGACCAGAGGATTAAATCTATAATATGACTGCCTAGAATTTACTGGGAAAGGTTAATCTGACCCAGTTTGGATTGGGATGGTGCCCAGAGTATACTGGCAGTGGGTCAGGGTATCCAGTTTGTACTGTTATGGACACAGACAGTACAGGGAGGTGACTGAAGGCATACACTTTGTGCTGGGGCAGTGTCCAGACTGTATGGGAGAGGGCAAGATGATGCAGTTTGTAGTGGGATGAGGTCAAACTATGCTGGGAGTGGCTCAGGAAGTGCACTTTGTACTGAGACTGAGGTGTACTGGGAAGGGTTAAATGGATCCAACTTGTAGTGGGAGTGGCCCAATCTCTTCTTGTATGGGGCCAATGGATGCACTGTGTTCTGGAATGGGGTCTAAACTCTCCTGGATGGGGCCAGGGAATCCAGTTTGCATTGGAATGGAGCCCACTGTCCATTGGGAGGGAACTAAGGCATCAAATTTATATTTGGAGAAGGCCCAGTGTTTACTGGGAGGGGTTAGAAGGATGTAGCTTGGACTGGGAAAGCTGGCTTGTACTGGGATGGCATCAAGGTATCCAGTTTTCACTGTGACAGGGCCCAGCCTGTGTTGGGTGGGTTCAAAGGGACCCAGTATGTAATAGGAAGAGTCCCAGACTGTACTGGGATGGGGCCTGGGAAGCCAGGTGGTATTGGCATGAAGCCCATTCTATTGGGATCAGGTAAGGGGATGGAGTTTGTCCTGGGAGGACTCTCTGTCTAATGCTGGGAGGGTTTCAGGTGTTGCAGTTTTTATTGGCAGCAGGCACAGTCTCTACTGGGCAGGAGTCCTGTTGTCTGTTTTACACTGGGAGGGAAGTGTTTAGAAGTGGAATAGGGCAAGGGCTTTGATTCTGATCTTTGACAAGATTTGTCTCTACTGGGAGGAGATGAGGAGATCCAGTATGCACTGGGCTGGTCCCTAGTCTATACTGGCAGTCACCATTGGATCCATTTCTCCCTGGGACAGGTCTTAGACAATAATGGGATGGGCTAAAGGGCCCCAGCTATTACTGGGACAAGGCCTATTCTGTACAGGGAGGGAGTCAGTGAATTCATTTTGTCTTGGGAGGGGCACCAGTCTGTACTGGGGTGGAATCAGAGTTCACAAGATGAAGAATGCAGGAGGTACTTGGAGGGGACAAGGGAAACGACTTGGTGCTGAAATGGAAACCACTGTGCACAATGAGAAAGGTGCAGTCAGGGCTGAGAAAGCTTTGACCCCAGTGATAAGCTTCAGATCACAGCTCTGCCATCACTCTTAATTTGGTAGCTTCCCCCAGTCCCAACCCCTGGCCAGCCCCAGTCATGGCCCATATGGGGCTTTGAAGACAGCTCTGCTCCAGGAGTTGCCAGAGTGTTGGCAAGCAGAGAGGCTGCTCAGAGCTGTCCCTTCCCCTAAACCAGCCCTTGGCCAGCAGGATGAAGATGGCTTCAGAGCCAAACTCACCCTTCACCCTTGGGTGACAAGAAAGTGCTGGAAATGGCCACTGAGAGATGCTGAGTGCTGACAAAGGCCCTAGGCCACTTCCTCAGCCTGTCCACAAAAATAAGGCCTCCCCCTGTCCCCTGTACCTGCATGAAGTTTTATCCCTTCCATAAGCCCTGCCTTAGCCCCACAACCCCCAAGTGTCAGTCCTCTCCCTACACGGTCACACACATGGTAGGAGTGGTCCTAGGGCAGGAAAGAGAGAGTGAGACTTTTTACCAAAGCCTTCAGTGGCTGCACAAGCAGCAATGGCTTTGTCCTGAAAGAGGGGAGAGTTACATTGGACATAAGGAAGGAATGTTGCACAGTGAGGGTTGCAGGACACAGAAACAGATTGCCCAGAGAAATGGATGCCCACCCCTGAAAGTATCCAGATTCAGGAACTTAGCAAAGTTTGAGGTTTATTTGGGTTCAATTTTACGTTAGGTTTCACTCTAGTATGACATGTAAAAAAAAAACAAAAGTCAATCGATTTGGGGTAGGATGAGAAAGATTGTGAGAGGAAAATCACCTTGGGGTCAGGCTGGAATGATTTTACACAGAGATTTGGAATGAAAGGGGTAAGGGAAGCACTCTTGTTGAATCCCATGGTTCAGAATAGATGGGTGGGCAGAGGCCAATGGGATGAAATTTAACAAGGTTAAGTGCAGGGTTCTACACTTTGGCTGCAACAACCCCAAGCAGCACTACAGGCTGGGGACAGAGTGGCTGGAGAGCAGCCAGGCAGAAAGGGACCTGGGAGTGCTGGTTGATAGTAGGCTGAACATGAGCCAGCAGTGTGCCCAGGTGGCCAGGAAGGTCAATGGCATCCTGGCCTGTATCAGGAATAGTGGAGCCAGCAGGTCAAGGGAGGTTATTCTTCCCCTGTACTCAGCCCTGGTCAGGCCACACCTTGAGTATTGTGTCCAGTTCTGGGCTCCTCAATTTAAGAGAGATGTTGAGGTACTAGAACGTGTCCAGAGAAGGGCAACAAAGCTGGTGAGGGGCCTGGAACACAAACCCTATGAGGAGAGGCTGAGAGAGCTGGGGTTGTTTAGCCTGGAGAAGAGGAGGCTCAGGGGTGACCTCATTGCTGTCTACAACTACCTGAGGGGAGCTTGTAGGCAGGTGGGGGTTGGTCTCTTCTCCCAGGCAACCAGCAGCAGAACAAGAGGACACAGTCTCAAGTTGTGCCAGGGGAGGTATAGGCTGGATGTTAGGAGGAAGTTCTTCACAGAGAGGGTGATTGCTCATTGGAATGGGCTGCCCAGGGAGGTGGTGGAGTCACCATCACTGGAGGCGTTCAAGAGGAGCCTGGATGAGGCACTTAGTGCCATGGTCTAGTTGATTGCTTAGGGCTGGGTGATAGGTTGGACTGGAGGATCTTGGAGGTCTCTTCCAAATTGGTTGATTCTATGATTTTATGATTCTATGACTCTCTCACTAAACTCCTTCAGGGTGATATCTAGGTGGGGTTAGATCCAATCCTAGTCCCAATCTCAGTGACTGGTGGATAACTCAGAGAGTTTGGGTGCAGGGATTTCAGTGTCAGTGCTTTAGCATGGCACTGTGGGGTCTGTAGAACTGTAAGGCAGCAGCAGCAGCACTTTCAAATCCATTACCTCACTCTCCAGCTGAATGCTAAGATCAGGCTTTGGGATTTTACAGCCATGCTTATTCAGTTGATAGCCAACAATCAGGTACAGTGCCTGCAGAGATTGAGATCACAGTTCCTGAGCAAATGACACACACAGATACATCTGCACAGGCAGAGAGGGTAACCTGTACTTAAGATCACGGAGTCATGGACTCTATAGCCATGATAGCACTCCCATAACTCTCCGCTCTGGACCACCCCAACACACCTCTGATTGTTGCACAGATGAGGCTAAAGGCTTTTGTCACTTGTGACCTTGCATCCCGCAGGCAACTCTGGTACTGCTGGGGGGTGGCTGTTTATTGGGGTAATGCTGGTACCACATGGGGAGCTGTTTCTTGGGATTTGGAATTCCCAGGAGCTCAGTGCCCTCCTTTCTTCCTCATCCAGGCAGCTTCATCTGTCACCTGTTCCTAAAGAAGCTGCTTGTGGAGCACTAAACTCTTCTTTCAGGGGACAAACTGGGACAATGAATAAAGGGACTTGTGATGGTGTCCTAGTTAGAGTGGGACAGATGCTCTATTGCCCCAAAAGGGACAAAAGAATGACGCTCACTGTGGTGAAGGCATCATATGCCCAGAATTATGCCCCCAGATAGCAGCAAACTTGTCCCAACATGTCTTGGTAAGACCCCCCTTCCACCCTCCTTTCAGGAGAAGAGGACAAAAGCCCAGGCGCCAACCTGTCTCCTGAGGGCTAAGCAACTGCATGCATCCATTGCACGGCATGCTCATGCTCTGTCCATGTAAGGGCATAATTCTAGCTTCACCCTTTCTATAGGCTGAAGCAGGTTGTTGACAAGTGTGCCCATTGGCCAGATCCAGCCTCGAGAAATCTATAAGCATTCTCCATTTGTTTACCAACTTTGCTCTGTCCTTTTGCTTTCACTCGCTATGTGAGCTCGCGCTGCGTAAGCTGTAAGTCTTCTCATTCCCACATGCAAGCGGACGAGAAGCCTCTGCGATACAGAAAGAAGCCAGCCCACCGAGCTCGAGGGACTCGCAAACAGAATGATCCCTTCGCTGAATCTGTGTCGTAAGCCCAGTCAAGAGGACTGAGGAAAAGCCCCAAGGGTAAGCTCTAGCCCTGACGGGGAGGGACTAGCCCCAAGCCTGGCAGTCCAGATCTGCTGCAGCCATAAGCAGCCATAAGCAGAAATGCAACTTGCGTGACCCTTCCCGCTGGTGGGAGATAAGAGGAACCGCACACGGTCGCCGCTTCGCAGCCCTGTGTTCTCAGGGTAAAGCAACCTGGGATCTTTCTGAGATCAAGTCAAAGACTGCAGCATTGTCACCTTGAATGGGAGCAGTCACTGAGATTCGGCATAGTCATCTCACTTCGAGCCAAGCCGAGGGGGATGTGCTGATTCACTGCACCCCTCCCCCAAAACCTGTCTCTGGGATTGGAGATGACCAGCCCTGCCTACCAGGAACCGTCACCTCGTCACGTAAGACCACTCCCCCGGACCAGCCCTGCCGGGCTGACCCTCTGTTCAGGGAGCTGCTGAAGCCCTGCTAAGGGAAACCGCTGATTGGTGGAAAGCTTCACCCCTCCGTGGCCATGGGAGGAGAAAGAAAGTTGCCGCCGGGATGGGACCAGCCCTGGGCAGACCGGCAGACAGGCAGATAGCCAACAGCAGCGAGTAGCCAGCGTAACCCAGCAACTTGCCCCGCTAGCAAGACAGAATGTATCTTTCCATGTGTGCAACATTCAGTAACATTCTATTCAAAGCGCCCGCACATCACCACGTGATATTTCTAGCTTAACATTCCTCGTGATAGCATTATAAATATCTCTGTACATAGTTAGCAGCCGCCAAGCGTCTTGTCGAGTCTCCATCTAGTGGACAAGTGGCGGAACTGCACCTTTCGTTCCCTTAATTAATGAAATCGATTCTGTAAATATTATAATTGGGTAAAATTGTATATACTGAGCCAGTTATGGACTATATTTTACAATTGTGCATCAGAATCAATATATATAAGGGGATTAATAGTTATTTCATAATTTTAATAATTAATAAATAATAATTTTCATAATCCATATTTCATAATTCATAATTAATGATGGCTACATCATCCTCCAATCCTTAATCCTCACAACACTCACACAAATGGATTGGTTACTGATGGAAAGTTCAAATGGAAAAGGAATTAATATTCTACAAAACCCCCACAATGAATAGTGGTGAGCATATTCCAAAGCACACAGAGTTCCCTCACACCACACCCAAAAGTCCAACGCTTCCCTTCGCCCCACCTGAGGGTGCACCCAAAGCCCCCAGGGATCTTTCTTACCCCCGCACTGCTAGGCTGGTCCCAAGCTGGCCAGGTCTGAGACTGCCCTCCCCCTTATTATCCTGGCATTAGGCCTGAGATACTCCCCCACTGATACCCAATAGGAAAGCCTCTCCCACATGAGCGGAGAGGGAAGAAAAGGAAAGACAATGATTTTGCAATTGGATTTGTAAGGGTGCAGGATCTATGTAGAAAGATGCTGTCCCCTGTGTCCATTCATTGGGATGGACACTCTGGACACTGGAGGTGTAACTCTATGGCTTCATTTTAGGAGGCACCCAGCCTAAACTGCCACAGATGGATATGTCCTTGAGAGTGGAAACATCCTAGACAAGAATTTGAAAAGTGTTCTTAAGGAGTGCAGTCAGCTTTGGGCTGGAAAACAGTGTCCTGCACTAAACCAGCCTCATTATCATGTTACAAAGCACACCTCCTGGATGGGAGACCCCTGCCCAAAATCAACCCCTCAATCTCTGAGCATGGGCAGTGAATTGAAAAGGAGGTGGAGCTCCACTGGAAACCAGTAAGAAAGTGACCACTAGGCATAGCTCAGGCCCTGCACCGGATCAATCCCTCCCAGGAATTTTGTCTGTGTGCTCCTTTGTGGGAATGTCCTCAGCACCCAAACTTAGGCAGCTCTGTAATCAAGCAATGGCTACTCCGTAGTGCCAAACCCAGCATGAAGGAGTTTGAGTCCTGATGTTCGTGGCAGGATGACCTCAAGAGCTCCAGAGACCAGGGCCTGCTCCTGCCCTCCCTACCACTCAGGCCCCTGAGATACACTAAACTGCTGCACAAAAAGGATGCTTGCTCCAGACCTATCACTGACACAGCCACCTGTGATGTCACAAAAGGCTGCAGAATCTGTCCCCAGGCTCATGCTGCACCTGCTCAGGCAGAGCAAAAGTGGATGTCACAAGAAAGGGCAAAGGACACCTGCATACCCCTGGCTACACAGACTCAGGAGAAAGGACATATGTGTGAGATGCACTTCCTGCCTCATGCCACATGGCAGTGCTGCTGCGTGGTTGTCTTTGTTCAGACAAAAATGGCATCTCCCTTTGTGTTCCCCAGAACATTTCACTGCAGGTACAGGATGAGAACAACCAAATTCCTGACCCTAAGAAGATAGGTTCATTAAAAACTCCCTCCCTGTCCCCACCTCTTCCTTTGCATTTTGGTGAGTTTTATTCTTTTTGATTGCTTTTTTGATTCTCTGCCCTAAGGATTTGTCTATGTGATTTTAAAGCCTCCAGCAGACCTCTTATCAGCAGTCTAAGACAGACAGGGTCTATGGAGGTGTTCATAGGGGACGAATGTGTTCCCTTATCTTACATAGCCTGGGTGCAGGCTATCTTCTGAACTCTTACAGTAAGCTCTGCTGATTTATTAACTGGCATTATGGTTGGCACTCCTTTAGCAGCAGGATCTAATCCTGCTGGCTACTCGAGCATGTATGCCCTGGCTCCCCTCAGGTCCTCCGTTTAAGAACACCTCAGGACCCCAACAGCCAGTAGCTTCCTCAGCATCCAGAAAAAGTCTGCGTCCAAACCTAGTGGAAACACCCCACAGAGAATCTGTTATATTTTCCTCACTTGCAGGAGAATATCTGTCTTGCAACTCATTTCACTGAGATCCAGTGTGCAGATGGATGTTGGTTTCATCCCACCATGCCTACGACCTTCCCAGATTTCTTTCTTAATCCCCAGACCCACGTGTGTTTGTTTTACCTTTTCATCTTCAGAGCAGCCTGATCCCACACAGCCTATTTGGGGAGAATTCCTCTTGGATTTTGAATCAGCCTTCTTTTTAGGCCATTTCTCTTTTGATATGTGCCATGTAGGAGGGGCACCTGTTACAGCTTCCCTGGCAATGGCCAGTTCAGAATCTGCTTTCCACAGTTTGTATTTTGAAATGAGCTGCAGGGGGTAACTGCTTCTGCATCCAGCATGGCTGGTGCCACCATGCTGGCTTTTGCTTCTGCTTGAACTCTTAAAGCCATAGCAGACTTCTTAATCTGCACCTTTAACATTTCCCAGAGTTTCTGGCTTTGTGTCTTTTCATTTTTCAATTCTTTTTCCAAAGACTGAATCCTTTCCTGGGCCTGAATTACACAGCAACCAGTACAACAGCCCCCTCTGTGCCACCCAAGCAGGCAAATCAGGGCCCTGAATGTGGCTTTCCTGCCCAGATTTGAGTTGGGGAAGCACCACTGTCCCCAACCTGGTGCCCAGCCCTGCAACTGTGCTGCCTGCAGCAGGAGCTTCAGCCTCAGCTCTAACTTCACCCAGCACTGCAGTGTCCACACTGGCTCGCAAGAGGCTGCACGTCTGCAGTACTGCTGCGAGAGCTGCCATGGGAACTTGATGCTCATTGCTCACTGGCAGGTTCACACCAGCCAGAAGCCCTTCACCTGCACCGACTGCACCAAGAGTTTCAGCCTCAGCTGCCACCTCCTCCAGCACTGCCAGTCCACACCAGTGAGAAGCTGAACTGCTGCACTGGCTGTGGCAAGAGCTTCCATTGGAGCAAGACCCTCACCACAGCAGGATGCTGAGCTCCTCCTCCAGGACAAGGATGCAAGAGAAGGAGGGGTCCTGGGTGTGCCATGGATCCTCAGAGTCTTGCCCAGGAAGGAGGCAGCTGTGGGGCTGTGACAGGGTTGCTGGGGTCGGTGAGGGCCCAAGGCAGCAGCAACAGCTCATGGAGATGGGGTCCTGGCAGAGCCATCAGAGGGGCATTGGCAGTCCCCTGTGCAGGGCAGTGGGGAGCAGAATTGCCTCATAACCACTGTGAGGATCATCCATTGGGGCCATGGAGTTTCCTTGTCTGGAGACTTCCAAAACCCACCTGGATGCGTTCCTGTGTGGACTACCCTAAGTGATCCTGCTCTGGCAGGGGAATTGGACCTGATGATCTCTTGAGGTCCCTTCCAACCTCTGATATGCTGTGATGCTGTGATGCTGTGATGCTGTGATGCTGTGATGGTGCCCCCAGCAACTGGCGAGGGTGTCGAGAGCACTGAGGCCACCTTGGAGTTCACTTCAGAGGGGACACAGCCCAGGCTTTACCCCAGTATTGCAGCTCTGTTGTAGCCTCTCTGCAGTGGGAACAACATGGCCCAGGCAGGGCCCGGGGCAAAGAGCAGCTGGGGAGTGGTGGGGTGAGGAGATGGGCAACCCTGGTGTGCATCACAGGGCCTGGCAGAGAACCAATTCTACTGGACCCAGTGGCTGGCAGGATGGAAATGTCTCTGCAGCCATAATATTGCCCAGGGACCAAGGTCTCTCACAGCCACCCCCCTGACCGTGACCCTGACCCTGACCCTGCTGGCCCCAAAATGTGTCCCTGCCCCATCACCATCTCTTTGTGCTCTACTGCTCCCAGACACCTCAGGCAGACACCCTGGCTCCCAGGCACACAGCACCAGCTCTGCAACAACCCTCCAAAGGTTTTTAATCAGAACCAAGGTGGAAGCATCAAAGCAGGGGAGGAAAAGCAGAGCTGCTGCCCTGCTGCTCCTACTGCTGCTGGGAACAGGAGCCAGTTCTTGGTGTCCACAGCTCTCCCAGCTGCACAGAGCTCTCCTCCTTCCTGGCTGCACCAGGCCCCATGGCAGGGATGAGCTCTGTTGGCTGAGGGCTCAAGGACCCTTTTGCCCTGAGCTGTGGTGTCACAGTCTGTGTGTCCTCAGGGGGCTGTGCAGGAGACATCTCTTCAGCATCGTCATAGCCTGTGCTCTCTGGGGACAGGGACCAGGCCTCTGCCCCAGCTCCAGGGGCCTCAGCACTGCTCTGTGAGTGCAGATTTGCCCCTGCAAGCAGCAAGGCAGTCACTGTAGATTGGTCACAGGGGTGCCCCTCCTGCTCTGGCCATCCCTTCCTCCCTTGTCATTGCCAGTCCTGAGACCTTCAGCTCCCTCCCCTACCCCAACATCCCAGAGAGACCTTCCAGGGAAGTTTCCCCCGTGTCAGGAGCTTGGGTCTCAGCCTGGCAGCAAGTCACCTGGCAGCAGGAATGGCACCCCAGGAACCAGCAGCATTCTTTTCCCCTCTCACCTCCAGGTGCATCTCTGCTTCCTGCTCCTTCCTCTGGCTCCCTGCTCTTTTCCCAGCCTCCCTGCCCAGGTTCAGAAGCCTCCCTGGCATCATCATAGCCATCCACTGGGTCACCTCCAGCCAGGACAGGGACATCTGAAGGGAAAGAGGAGCTAGTGACAGTGAGAATAGATGTCCTGCAGAGCAGCAGACAGGAGGAAGTGCAGAGCTGTGGAGCTCAGACATTGCTGATGGCAGCACCACAGCACAGCCCTTGTCTGTGTCCTCCCCACCGCCTGCAGTGACACTCAGTGACACCACTGTTCTTCACACGTCTGCAGGGAGCAGAGATCAACTCCTTCCTGCCCCCCATTACCTGCTGCTGAGCCCCCACCATCCTCCTCCTCCTCGCTGTCCCCAGGCTTGGCCATGGAACCCTCTGAAGAGAAGCCTGGAGAGAGATGCAGTAGGTGCCACAGAAGTACTCTCTGGTGACCTGGTTGTGCTGAGTGCTGCTGGGGACGTGGGACCCAACAAGCCAGGACTGAGTAGGGAGAAGGGCTCAGGACTCACCCTGCTGCCCTGGGACAAACCCTGTCTCAAAGGGGGTCCAGAGCTGCCCTGAGACAGCCCCTATCCTCAGCCCTCAGGTGCCAGCCAGGGTGCAGGGGCAGATAAAGAGGGCCTGTCCCTGATTAGGGCAGGCAGAACTGGTGAGGGGGAAGCTTCTCAGCCAGGCACAGCCCCTGGCTCCTCTTCCCAGAGACCTAACAGCCCTTGCTCTGCAGGGATCATGGGCCAGGGGGCTAGAGGCATCATCCCTAGGTGGGGACCAGGAAAAACAGCCCTGCAGCTGTGCCCCCATGAGGGACACAAACCCACCTGAGCCACGGAACCTTGCCTGCTTCTCCCATTCCAGGCTGGAACCAATCTCCTCATACACAGCCTCAGGGAAGGCCTCCCAAGTGCTCTGGGAACCTGCAGACAGAGCCAAGGCTAGCACAGGGATGGGCAGGCAGGCTCAGGACCCCACTCTGCTCTCTAGCCCTCTTCCCCTGGACCAGCCCAGGGCTGTCCCCACAGCACTGCCCTGCCATGGTGTTCTGTCACCAATGGCACTTCTGCAGTGAGGGCAGTGTCCCCATGGAGGTGACCTGGGGCAGCAATGCCCTTGCATGTTCCCTTCAGAGACTGGGCCCTGGGCCAGGTCCCTGGTGGTGTGGGAAGCTCCCACCTTTCCTCTCCCCCTGATGCTACCCCCTCTCAGCTCCAGGAATCTGCAGGAGCACCTGCAAAGCCAGCAGCACACACTCTGCTCTCCAGCTCTGTCGGTGCCACTCTTTGCCACACCACAGCACCCTTGGCTTTTCCAGGAGTCATCTTGCCCTGGGAGCACAGGGAGAGGACCCACCTGTGCGCCCAGCCCTGGCACTTTGCACTTGCCCAGCCAGGAGGGCCAGGAGCAGGCAGACAAGGGCTCCCAGGATGATGCAGATGATGACAGGCACTGAGACACTGCTGCTGCTGCTGCTTGCACGGCCCCCAGTGGGATCTGCATGGGCAGGAGCACAGCAAGGGCAGCACCAGGCCAAGGACAGAGGTGAGGCCAGCACACACCAGTCCTCAGACCATTACCCTGGAGCTAGATAAGCCTGGGTGTGACTGAAAGGGTAGCTCCCAGCTAAGTGGGGAAGAAACAGCCCTCCCCAGTCCCCCACCACTACCCACTGCCTGCTTTGGGGAGTTTCACAGCCCAGCAAGGAGCCAATTCCCTCCAGCTGGGAGTCACAGCCTGGCCCTGGGCAGATGCAGTGCTGGCAGGGAGGAGAGGTTACCTGCTCGAGGGGTTGTTGCTTCTCTCCTAGGTGCATCTGCAGGGGAAGAGAAGATCTGGGTTGAGAGGGAGAGTGTGCAGGTACCAGGGAGCCTCCTCTCTGACACACCATTTGTGGGTGTGTGCACATGGGAACATCCCTGGCACATCCCAACAGAGCTGCCCTTCCAGTGGGGCTATCGAGGGTGGCAGGACAGAGCCCAGGGCCATGCTCCAGGCTGTGCCCAAGACAGCAAAAGGAGCCCAGGAAATGCCTCTGGGGGCTGCAGGGCTGTGTCCACAGTGGCTGCAGAACATCCACAAAGCAGCTGCTGCAATCTTGGCATCAGGGTGCCATGGCCTTGCTCTCACTGGGGCCATGAAGGGAACCAATGAGGAAAATGCTTTCCCCAGCTCCTTGCCCCTACCCCAGGGAGGGGTCCCAGCCCCTCCACTCACCTGAGCACTTCACACCAGCGTCCTCCTTGTGCTGGCAGACACCACTGTCCCCAGGCCGGGCCCAGCAGTCCTGCAGAGATGACTCTGTGCCCTGGCACTCCACCTGCTCCAGCCAGATGGGGCCTGTCCCCTCCCCAAAGGCAGCCTCACCCAGGGCAGACACTGCAGGGCCACAGCCCAGCTGCCTGCAGGCCACCTCAGCGTCCTGCCTGTCCCAGGAGTCGTCACACACTGTGCCCCAGGAGCCCTGCAGCCAGACCTCCACTCTGCCCGAGCACCTGTGCTCCCCTCCCATGGCACGAATCTTCTCCCTGTCTGGAGAAGGCAGAGCCCTGCCAGGGCAGCAGGACAGCAGGCAGAGCCCTGCCAGGTGAGAGGGATGTGCAGAGGAGCAGCTACCTGTGCAGCTCCTGGAGTCTGGGCACGGGGCCCCAAGCTCAGGGGATGGTTCTGGCTGTGTCCCTGTAGAAGAAAATGCTGAGGTGAAAGGGTTGCTGCAGGAAGGTTGTGCAGCTGAGAGTGGGGCTGAGCTCTGCTCCTGCACCCCCTGCCCCTTCCCTCACAGCAGGAGCTAAAGACAAATCGCTCAGAGGGGTCACAGCGATGTGGAGACCCTGGTTCCCAGAACAGTGGGAGGGTGTCCATGGGGTTTCCTCAAAGCCCTGTCTGGTCTCTTCTGAGACCTTGACTGGAGACATCTCTGTCTTGCCCAGGTGCTGCTTTGAGCTCAGCTGGGAACTGCTCAGGAAGCTGTGGGGCTCTGACAGTTGCCTTCCTACTTTTGCCATCAAGCACAGAAGGGACAAGTGGCCCTGTCGGCCCTGTCTTTATGCTTGTCTGTGCCCAGCAGGGAGCAGGAGCTGGGAGGATGCTGGTGTCCATGGAGCTCAGAATTACCACTGCAGTTGATGTGGGTCTCATCTCGTAGATCGTGACTCGATTGCAGCTCCCAGGGAGCAGAGGGACACTGCCAGAAGGAGCTGTTTCTCTCCCCACACTCCACTCGATCCACCCAGGCAGGACCAGACACCCTAGCAGAGGGCAGCTGTGTTTTCAGGTACCCTGTGTCCCCACAGCCCAGCTCCTTGCATGCCAGGGACACAGTTTTGGGAGGCATCGAGTTGGAGCAAACGCTCCCCCACGTCCCGTTGTAGAAAACTTGCAGGCGCCCGGAGCAGTCGCTGCTGTTCTCTAGCCTCAGGGCCATGAACTCTGGGAAGAAAAGCCCCACATGGGACCAGGCTGGTCTGGGGCTCTGGGAGCAGGATCACCCCAGCACCTCCCAGGCCCTCAGCCAGACAAAGTCACTGTCAGCAAGTCCCCTCTTGCCCACAGGCAGAGAAAAGGCCCAGATGGACAGACAGCCCTGCCCTCCCCTTCCCATTCACCCTCGGGGACATCTGAGCTGCCCAGGGACCTGGTGGCACTGAGGGAACCCCTGGATGCATTGGCATCCTCAAGATGGGCTTGGGCCAGGGCTCAGAGGCAGCAGGAAGGGCATCAGCCATTGCTGGCTCTGCCCTCATCCCAGCCTGGCCAGGCACTGGGCTCCCAGCACAGCTCCCAGCACAGACCTGAGCAGATGACTCCTGCGTCCTCTTTGTGCCCACAGTCGTGCTGCCCCCAGGGCTCTGCCAGGCAGTCCCAGAGAGCAGCTTCAGCCCCGGAGCAGTTGACACCATCCAGCCAGATCTGCCCAGAGCCCTCCCCAAAGTGAGCAGAGCCAACTGCCTTCACTGCCCCTCCGCAGCCCAACTGGTGGCAAACGACGCTGGCATCGGGCAGGTCCCAGTCGTCATCGCAGACGCTGCCCCAGCTGCCCTGGTAGTAGATCTCCACTCTGCCGGCACAGCGCCCAGGCCCCTTCGCCAGCCGCACCTGCCGGCTCCCTGCAGCGGGAAGAAAGCCCAGCTGCTGTCAGGGGCTGGTGCCCAGCCAGCCCAGAGCCTGGGGGGCCCTGCAGTGTCACTCACCCCAGCAAGTGACCCCCACGTCCTCCACAATGCCTGCTGCCAGCAGGCTCTCGGGCAGGGAGGTGTTGCAGAGTTGCAGACTAGCCTCGTGCCCTGCACACCGCACCCCTCGCAGCCCCACAGGACCCAGCCCTCTCTGAGGCTTCGGGGGGTTGTAGGCTGCCTCTGCCTCTCCACACCGCAGCTGTCGGCACACCACGCTGGCCTCCTGCAGGTCCCATTGCTCAGCCAGGACCCTGCCCCACGTCCCGCGCTGGGAGATCTCCACTCGTCCATCGCACCGGCTCCCTCCACCCACCAGCCGCAGGGAGCCCGAGCCAGCTGGGCCTGGGGAGAGCAGCCATGGACCAGCCCTTGCTGGCACCAAGGAGCCCAGCAGGCTGCAGTACATCTCCAGCCTCTGGCAGCCTTGCAGCTCACCTGCTCTCCCTCATGCAAGGCCAAACTGCAGCTCTCCCAGCATTTTCCCAGCACTCACCTGAGCAAATGACAGCAGCGTCCTTCTCATGGGAGCACTGAGAGGCCCCCAGGGTGGTCACTGGGCACTGGCCCAGGTGGCCTTCAGTCCCATCACAGTGGAAGGAATCTCTCCAGACAGGGCCAGTGCCTCTCCCAAAATGCCCTCCTCCAGGAATGGACTCAGCAAAGCCACAGTTCAGGTGACGACAGAGAACGTGAGCATCCAAGAGATCCCAGCGGGAGTCACAGAGGGTGCCCCAGGTGCCCTGCACATCCACCTCCACCCTCCCCTCACATGCTGTGCTGCCATTCACCAGCCTGAACCCTGTGAACTCTGGGACAGAGAAAGATGCAAAAGGATGGCTTGGTGCTCTTGCACCCTCCTGAGCTACAGGCGAGGCCTGAGGCACTGCCTCCCATTCTCCTCCTCCTGCCTGAGCTTTGGGCTGCAGCTAACCACATCCCCACTCCTGCCCTCACACCCAGCCCAGCACAGGCCCTGCTCGCCCTCCCCTGCACACTCTCAGTGTCCAGCACCCCACCCCGAATCCTTACGTGTGCAGCTGACTCCAGCACCATCTGCCTGGGTGCAGGGCTGTTCCCTGGGAGATCCCCTGGGGCAGAAGACAAGAAGAGATTCATTCCCCACACACTGCAGCTCTCTGTCCCACATGGGACCAACCCCTTCTCCAAAAGGAGCTGCCCCAGGCACAGACAGGGCTGTGCCACACTGGAACTCCCTGCAGACCACACTGGCAGCTTTGAGATCAAAGTCTGAGCCACAGACAGTTTTCCACTCATTCCCATCATGGATCTCCACACGTCCTGAGCAGGGGCTGCTCCCTCCAACCAGCTGGACAAACCCTGGAGCAACCAAAGACTTCTGTGAGTTCCCAGAGCCCTCAGGCACTTAGATGCCCAAATCCCATCTCATAGCCAAGGTGACCACAAGCTATGAGCACCACAAGCACCCCAGCTGCTCCCAGTGGGTCCTGATGGAACAAACAAACCACAACCCCCTTGCCACTCCCCAGCCCCCACTCTAACAGGTGCCCAGGAATGTGGTCCTCAGTCAGGGTCAGAAGACACTCCAGGCTCATACATCCCCATCACTGGGTGGGCAGAGAGCAAGAGAGCAAGCAGAGGAGTCCCCAGAGCAAGGCCAAGCACCAAGGAGAGGCAGCAAGCTCTGGCCAGTTCCCACTGGTGCAGGGTAGCCAAGGGTTGGTCCAGGCAGCAAGGATTGGGCAGCAGCTCAGAGCTGCATGCACAGGGCAGTATCCCTGTGGGCTGGCTCCCAGGGAGTACTCCTGGAAGAGGGATGATGTGGCCATTGGACACCCTGCTCTTCTGCCTGAGCCCAGTGATCCTCCCCTCTGAGCAGCCACTCTGCTTTGGGGACTCATTTCTATCAGGGGACAACCCAAAAGGACCATCTTGGCTCATCCCTGGGCTGTTGGTGGCCATGTGAGCTGTTCTTGGCGCCTCTGGCATGTGGGGACCCAGTCCTTGGTGCTGCCAGACAGCTGCTGTTTGAACAGGATATGCAACTGACTGAAGGGCTGCCCCTGGCTCTGACCAAGGTTGGGCTGAGCTACAGTAAGGGTCAGGCAGTGCCTGTTCCTACTGGGAAATCCTCAGGATCCAGGGAAATCAGCAAGGAGAGCCCCAGCTCAGCAGTGTGACCAGCCACACTGTGCCCTTCTCCAGTGCCCCCTTGTTTCCATGAGGGCACAGTCAGTTGCCTTCCTCCATCCCAGTCCCAGAGCAGAGGACCAGGCAGCCCCCACCCACGTACCTGAACAGGTCACTCCAGCATCCTCATGGTGCTCACAGTTGTGCTGACCCCACCCACTGTGTATGCAGTCAGACAGGGCAGACTCAGCACCATTACACTCAACATTATCCATCCAAATGGGGCCAGATCCTGGCCCAAAGTGTGCGAACTGATGAGCTTCAAGAGCAGATCCACAACTCAGCTGCCTACAAACCACTGCAGCACCATAAATGTCCCAGGAGTCATCACACACAGTTCCCCACTCTCCTTGGTGCTTCACCTCCACTCTCCCAGCACAGTGCCTGCTGCCATTCACCAGCCTCAGCTCTGCAGCTCCTTCAAACACAGACATGGGAATGGTCAGGAGAGTTCTGAGCCCCAGAGGGTAGGTCTGGAGGTGCCCCTTGCCCAGGCTGTCTCACAGGCACCAGGGTAGGAGCCCTTGCCTTCTTGAGTTATCCCTGGGGCTTTGGGGGTTGCCTGTACTCCCCAAAGGCTGCAAAAAGTTGATGGTGGCCAGCAGAAGACTTGCTGGGGCATTGCCTACCCCACAGCCTGTGCCACCTCGTACTAGCTCAACACTCCTTGCCCAGAACCACCTGCACACTGTGCCTGACCCTGCACAGGGAACCCTCGGCTCCCCAGCCCAGCACACACTGTACAGCCCTGAGGCCCCAGACCCACAGCTCCCTCTCCCACCCAGCCTGGCACAGGGCAAGGCACAAGATACGTTGGCTGGAGAACCTTCTCCTTGTCTTCTCAGTATCACATGCAAAGCAATCCCATTCCCAAAGTTCTCCCAATGGTCATCTTGGTGCCCACTGGCCTCAGGCTATGGGACAAGGGAAGCAGCACTTACCCCTGCACAGCTGCACCCAGAGGAGCAGCCACAGCACCCAAGGGAACAGGAGTCCTTCTGTCCCCATCCTAAGCCTCCTGCCCTGCTGGCACAGCAACTCAGAGGGACAGGTACGATGGGAGGGTGAAATATCTCTTCAGGAGAGAGAGGCAGCTGCAGGAGAGCCAATCGAAGCAGCAGCTCCTTTTGAGACGCTATCGGCAGCTATCTGCCCTCCGACACAGCTCAGCCCTCCAATGAACTTCTCCAGCGCCCTTCATGACCATATATGAGGGACAGAGGAGTCCTGCTGCGGGTGTCAGGGTGGCTGTGGTGGGGGATTGCCAAGGGCCACTCTGGCTGTGGAGGTGAAATGTCTCTGTCACCCCTTGCACCCCACTGTGTGCACTGGCAGCACTGAGCATCTCCTACCCTGGACTCATCCAAGGAGCCAAGAGGCAAGGTCCAGCTGCCCCTGAGCTGTGCCAACTATGGAGCTGGGACTGCTGTGGGCTCTGTGTCAGGATGGGAAGGGAACAGTCCCTGCCCCTCCTCCAGCGTCCACTGTGCTGGTAGCAGCACCTGGAGAGGTCCTTGGCCAGGGCAAGATCTCCATCCCCACGGTGCTGCTGTCCCGTCCCTTCCTGCAGAGCCCCACAGGGAGTCCCTGTCAGAAGCTGGGGCTGGGACATGTCCCTGCTCTGGCAGCAGACCTGCAATCCAAGGCTGAGCCATGTCCCTGACTCTGAGTGTGTGACCAAGGGGCAGTTATTCCCCACAGGCACATCAGGAGCTGGAGCTGCAGGTGCACAAACCACAGCCCATGTGATCTCGCAGCACTGGCTGCTGCACTCCCCCCGTGGTACCCAGGCAGGAAGCTGTGGTTTCCTCCTGGCACCGTGCCCAGGCACATCCCTGCAGTGCCCCCCAGTCACCCCCACTCCAGACTTCTCCTGTCAGGGCTGCAGGGACTGCTCCTTCAGCCTCACAGACACAGGGCTGGGCAGCTCCTGACTCCCAGGATGTCCCCATGATGGACCCTGGCCACTCTGCACCAGGCCCCACAGCTGCACACTGCCACTGGGGACACGAGCTGACACCTCCTGCTGCCCCTGCTGTGTGCTCAGCACTTGTCCTGACAGAGACCTCACCCCCTCAAACTTCTGCTGCCATGTCCTCAGGAGTCACACTCACACAGGGCTATGCCTAGGACAAGCTGCTGCCATTGGTGTTTCTTCCCAAACTCTTCTTTGGGTAAGCTCTGAATGTTCTGTGGATGACATCAGCAGCAGCACCCTGGTACAGGTTGAGGCCCATAGAGATGGGTCCTGCAGAGTACCAGAAGGTAGGAGGAGTTGGAGAGTCTGTCCCCAGGGGGTGGACATAGGAAGTGGTGATTCCATCCCATAATATTGCATCCTTATCTTCTATAGAAACTGGCTGCAGAGTCACTTTCTGCCCCTTTTCCCTCCCTCTCTGCTCCTGGGCACTCCTGAGCTGTTATCTTTTGCAAGGGAGGTTTGCAGCCTTGGCAGAGCTGCCAGTTCTGGCCTGGCTTGGGCAGGGCAGGGAGGTATGGGGGAGGGATGTTTGTGGCCTGGGGTTTTGGCCTGGTTTGGTGGAGGCTGTGGAAAAATTCTGTCCACTCCCTAAAACTGTGACACACCCACACCCGCCCTCTGCCTGCTCCTGCTTTAAAAGCCACTCCACGTCTGGCACTTTAGAAGTACAAAAGTACCGAGCCCTGGTAGACACGGGTGCACAATGCAGAGGGCCAGAACACATAACTATATCAGAAGTTACCAGAGGGTCCCAAGAGCTGACTATTGCAGGCTGAAATAAGCTAGACTGGGAATGACTGGGAGAAACATTATAGTGACTGGTCCTGATGCATCTGGGATCCTTGATATTGACTTTCTGCTGGAGGGATACTTTGTGGACCCAAAAAGGTGTAAGTGAGATTTTGGGATAGCAGCTGTGGAGACTGAAGGTGAGACCAGATATCTATTAGGCCTGATCTTTCAGAGGACCCTATCAGCACATCTGTGCCAGACAGTTTGGAACTGCAGTATGAATTGGAATCCAAGGAGGCTAAGTGGTATGATTTCTTCTCTATCCCCATTGCAGAGGAGTGCAGGCTGCTGTTGGTGTTCACCTGAAGGGGCATCCAGCACATCTGGAATCGTTTGCCCCAGGGGTAGAAACACGGTCTGCCAATCTGCAACAGAGTGATCCAGACTGCATTGGAGAAGGGTGGAGCTCCAGAGCATTTGCATCACATCACTGACATCATTGTCTGGGGTAACACAGCAGAGGAAGTCTTTGAGAAAGGTCACAAGATCATTGATATTCTCTTGGAAGCCAGTTTTGCTATAAAGAGAAGCAAGGTAAGAGGGCCTGACAGAGAAATCCAGTTTCTGGGAATTTATAGAATAGAATCATAGAATCAGTTAGGGTTGGAAGGGACCACAAGGATCATCTAGTTCCAACCCCCCTGCCGTGGGCAGGGACACCTCACACTACATCAGGCTGCCCAGAGCCTCAGCCAGCCTGGCCTTAAACACCTCCAGGGATGGGACCTCAACCACCTCCCTGGACAACCTGTTCCAGGCTCTCACCACTCTCATGGTGAAGAACTTCTTCCTCACTTCCAGCCCGAATCTCCCCACTTCCAGCTTTATTCCATTCCCCCTACTCCTATCACTACCTGATATCCTAAAAAGTTCCTCCCCAGCTTTCTTGTAGCCCCCTTCAGATACTGGAAGGCCACAATAAGGTCACCTCGGAGCCTTCTCTTCTCCAGACTGAACAGCCCCAACTCTTTCAGCCTCTCCTCATAGGAGAGCTGCTCCAGCCCTCTGATCGTCCTGGTGGCCCTTCCCTGGACACCTTCCAGCATGTCCATAGCCCTCTTGTAATAGGGGCTCCAGAACTGGACACAGTCATTTGATGGAAAGATAGCCATTGTCACATCCCTCTGGATGTGGTGAATAAGATAAGCAACATGGTGCAACCCGCTAATAAGAAGGAAACACAAACCTTCCTGGGGGTGGTTGGATTTTGGAAAATGGTCCAACCTATGGCAGAAAGCTCCAGGGGTGACACAAAGTCATCTACTTGGATTCTGGAGTTGGGGATACAAAGGCTCAGAAGCAAATTACACTCCAGTAGAAAAAGAAATTCTGTCTGCCTATGAGGGAGTTTGAGTGGATTCTGAGGTGATTGGAACTGAGTCACAACACCTTCAAGCACCCAGACCACCAGTTCTGATCTGGATATTTAAAGGGAAAGGTGCATCTCCACACCATGCAACAGATGTCACTTGGTCTCAGTGGCTGGTGCTGAAAACACAGTGAGCTCACATGGGAAGTTTTGAACATCCTGGTATTGTGGAAGTCATCATGAACTGGCCAGAGGACATAGACTTGGAATGACACCAGAGGAGAAAGTATCTCATGGTGATAAATTTCCTCCATATAATCACCTTTCTGATAATGAACAGAGGGATCCTGACATCTTGTAGGAAATCAGCAGAGATGGAAAGCTGCTGTGTGGAGTCCTACACAGAGAGTTGCAGAAGCAAGAGATGCAGAAGGTGAATCAAGTGAATTTGCAGAGGTAAAAGCCATCAAGCTGTGCCCTGGACTTAGCTGAATGGGAGAAGTGGCCAGGACTTGACCTCTACACTGAATCATGGATGGTAGCAAATGCCTTATGGGCATGGCTAAAGGAATGGAAAATGAAGAGTTGGCAGCATAAAGGGAAACCTATTTGGGCTGCTGACCTGTGGCAAGATATTGTTACCTGTCTGGAGAAATTGCCAGTAAAAGTGTGACACACAGGCACACATATACCCAAAAGCAAAGCCCCTGAGGAGCACCAACACAACCATCAGGCAGATTTAGCTGCTTAAGTCTCCCAAATAGACTTGGACTACACCTTAGATTGGAAACAGGGAGGTGAAGTGTTCTTAGCTCAGTGGGGCCATGACTCTTCTGGTGACCAAGAAGGAGATGCTAGGTGCTGATGGGGACGTGATAGATCAGTTGGTATCCCAATGGATGCTATTGCACAGGTTATTCATGATGGTGGCATTTGTACAGCAACCTAAGCAAATGATACCTTTGTGGTATGGGGGAGATGATCAAAGTATAAATATGGCAAGTCCTGGCTGATTGATTACATAACTCCACCTCAAACTTGCCATGGTAAACAATTGGTGCTGACAATGGCGAGGCCTGGCAGGTTGATTACTGTATTGAGTTTGGCTGAGATGGAGTTAATTCTCCTCACAGCATCCTTCCAGTGCTGTGTTTTGCAGCAGTAGTTGATAACACAGAAGTGTTTTGGCTAATGTTGAAGAAGTATTCAGGCTTTATCTTTTCAACATTTTCCTGCTCCAAGAGAACTCTGAGGGGTAGACAAGATCTTGGGAGATGACACAGCCGAGCCAGCTGACCCAGACTGGCCAAAGAGATATTCCATGCCAGATAAGGTCAGCTCAGATATAAGAATGAAGTGAAAGAAGGAAGCATGGGAATTGGTCCATGGCATCTATCCTCCTAAGGAACCACCAAGTTTAGAGATCTCTGCTTCCTGAGACCGACCATCGTCCTGCTGATGGGAAGTAGAGACTAATATCTCTCTCTGCTTTCGCTTCTGTGTGGTCTATTACCTTTGCTTATTATTGTTATTAAATTGCTTCTATCTTATTACTGCCTTTTGCTATATTTTTCCCCTCATCCCTGTTCATTTAAGGAGGGGAGGGATAGAGTGGCTTTGGTGGACACAGAAACACAAGACAACGACACAAGAAACTGTGGCTGAGACCAAGCTGGTGTCAGTGTCCAACAGTAGAATATCCTGCTGCTCCTGTCCTGAACAGTCCCAAGTAACATTTGGAGTAGAATAAGAGCATCTTTCTAATAGAGGGCTGAGATATTGAGATAAGTCTCTGTGTATTGGATATTGAGATGGTTTAAGTATGTAGACTGAATTGTGAGTGCAAGCAAGAAAGGATTTAAGTCTGAGAATCAAATGAGATGGTGAAATGTCTTAATTGTGTAGTACCTCAAACTCGCAATGGTAAACGATTGGTGCTGACGATGGTTGAGGCAAGCACTGGATGGTTAGAGACTTACCCTGTACCTCATGCTGCTGCCTGGAATACCATTCTGGGCCTGGAGAGACAAATCCTGTGGAGACACGGAACTCCAGAGAGGATTGAGTCAGACAACAGAACTCATTTCAAGAACATCCTTGTAAGCACTTGGGCCAAAGAACATGGCATCGAGTGGATGTATCATATCCCCTACTCTGCAGCAGCTTCAGGAAAGATTGAGCACTACAGTGGCTTACTGAAGACCACCCTGAAAGCAACGGGGGGTGGAACTTTTCAAAACTGGGACAAACATCGAACAAGAGCCACTTGGTTGGCAAATAGTGGTCTGAGAGCTGCTCAGACTTGTTACAAATAGTAGATGGAGATGGAGTTCCTGTCGTTTGTGAAAAGAATCTATTAGGGAAAACTCTGTGGGTTTGTCCTCCTTTGGGTGGGTCAAACCTATCCAAGGCGTGGTCTCTGCCAGAGGTCCAGGCCATACCTGGTGAGTAATAAAAGAAAACAGTGAAATCCAGTGTGTTCCACAAAGAAATCTAACTCTAGCTGAGAGAGATTAATTTCACAGTGTTTAATATAAGTTGGCATAAGTTTCCTTTCCAGATAGAACATGGTTGCCAGGAGAATCCAAGATGAACCCACAGCACACAAGCACAAACCCTGAGGAACCTCTATCATCTCCCCTGTTGAGAGGAAGTCTGTTTCCTGTTTTCTGGACCTGCATCGACCTACACCTGAGAGGTAGACTGCCCTGAGAGACAGCTGGGGTGAAGAATGACCTGCAGTGTGGACTTGCCCAGACACCTGCAGAATGGAGCCAGCTGGTATTGGTTAAAATGCCTCAGGCTGGACAATGGCAATGGTGCTAACAACAGCGTCCCTCATAACCAAATCACACTGCATAAGATAGAACTGAGCACTTTCCCTCTCTTTTCTTTTACAGTTGCTCCAATGTCCTGAGACCAAGGACCCCCATTTGTGGAGCTGGAGTGTCTGCAAGGACTGCTAATAGTTTTGATTACAATATTGCCACTTTCCATGATAGTGTGACAAATCCTGCTGATGCTACTTCCGTTCACGCTATCTCATATTACACCTAGCCTCATCTTTGCCCCAATGTACAGTGTGAGCCAAGTCACTGCATGCTTACCCCTCCTGAAGTCTGCTGTGTCTCCACCACGTCACAACATGATGCAGCCAATAGCAGAGAGATGTCAGAGCACTCAAAGCACCTCCACTGTAAGCCAACAACATCACCATGCACTGAGACTGCTGACTCTGTAACCTTCTGGGTCTTGTGTTGGAAGAATTGAACATGCAGCTCCAGCAACAGTGAAGGTGACAGAGCCAAACTGACTGATGTTACATCCAGGACTACTGCCTATGAATGAGAAGTGGACATTTGAGTCCAACTACTGATCTGAGATCTTGACAAGTACCTACCTCATATGAAATGTGTTGCCCAGCAGCCCAGAACCAGGGGAAAGCATGGAGCTGGGGTGGATGGATTTGAGTTAGTTTATTTTTTTCCTTCACTTTTGATGACAAAGTTTGTTGCAATCTGTATTGATAATTGTCATTGTGACTGTTACCTTGTGTGCTGTATTGTCTTATGGGAAGTCTGTGCTAGGCTGAATATTGATGCATCAGATGCAGAGGGCATCCCAAAAGACAGATCTGGAAACATGTCTGGCTAAAGAGGAAGTGAAACACAGTGTAAGGGACACTCCCAACATTGGTAATATTGTGGCATGATTTTGAATTCCATCTTGAGTGACCATAGCCATGAGGTGGATGATGTCATGAAACTGCCCAGCTGGCCAGCAGGCAGGCAAGGTGATTTACCAGGCATCAAGAAAAAGCTCATTTCCAATCCAAATTGCTATGGAATGTCCTTTAAAAGAAGCCCTCATTTCATGAGGTTCAGTGTGAAATCTTCCTCCTTAACTACACTCTGAAGAAACTCCAATTAGAAATCATGAAGGCTTGTTAAAGAATCCCAGGCAGAGCCAGGGCTCCTTAGGCCTTTCTGTATTTTAATGAGTCCCATGGAGTCTTTGAGGCTGAGTCCATGATCCTCAGGGACTGCCTGGAGTCTCCTCCTCCTACCACAGCCCATTTGAAGTTGGCCTTCTTCACTGTGTGAAGGGTTTGCTGCATTTGGAATGGTCCCTCTCAGAGGCTCTGGTGTCTTTCTGACTTCCAGCTCCTGACCAACAACCAAGTCACCTCCCTGCTGCTTCCTCTCAGCTTGGCAGGCACAAGTGATGTCATAGTCAACAGCCCAGACAGGTGTCTACTGATGGCCAAGGACACCCAGGGATTGGACTTTCCAGTGACCTCACACTGACCTTCATGGCCATGTGCCTCCTCCTGGCCTATGAGCTTCTCAGCCATCAGTGATGCCATAATGCTGACCCAAGCCCTCTGCCTTCTTGTGGCCTGGCAGCTGAGCAGGCAGAAGGAACTTGCCTGTGGTCTTCCAAGGCAGGTCCCTGCTGCTGGCCTTTCAGCTTCTGCAGCAGCCACAACCAAGCCCTGCCACTGCTGCTGTCCCTGCTGTTGTCCCATGAGGCACTCAGGTGGCAGGGAGGTGACAGTTCAGCTCCAAGCCTCTTCCTGGAGGGGCCACCAGGTGCTGAGGGACAGGGATTCACACAAGTCACATGCCCACCATATGCCTTCTGCTGACCTACTGAGGATGCTTTAGGAGATCAGAGAATCCAATTTGTACTGGGAAAGGACTCAATCTGTACTGGTAGAGGATAAAGAGGTCCATTTTGCACTAGGAAGGGACAAAATCTGTACTGGTAGGGGATCAGTAGTTGTACTGGAATGGGCTAAAATTGGACTGGGAGGGGATCAGGGCTTCCTCTTTCTGTTGGGAAGAAGTTATACTCCCAGCTGGGTGGCAATCAAGGAATCAAATTTGTACTTAAGGGCTTATCATCTGAACTGGGTGTTAATCAGGACATCCAGTTTGTACTGGAAAGGGACTTAAATCTGTACTGGTAGTAGATCAGGGCATAGAGTTTAGTACTGTAAAGGGTGCACTATTTTCTGGGAAGAGCCAGGGGATCCAGTTTGTAATGGGATGAGGCCAATCTGCACTGGGAGTGGTTCAGGAGATCCAGTTTGTACTGAGACTGAGCTGTGCTGGGAAAGGTTAAACAGAACCAGTTGATATTGGCAGTGACCCAATATGTGTGGGGCCAGTGGCTCAAGTTTGTTCTATATGGGGCCCAAACTCTTCTGGGATGGGACCAGGGAGCCCAGTTTGCACTGGAATGGAGCCCAGTCTGTACTGGGAGGAAAACAAGGGAACCAATTCATGCTTGGACAAGGCCCAGTTTTTATTGGGAGGGGATAAAAAGATCTAGATTGGACTGCTAAAAGGCCCAATCTATACTGGGATGGCATCAAGGTGTCCAGTCTTCTGTGTGACAGGGCCCAGCCTGTGTTGGGAGGTTTTAGAGACAGGGAGGTCAGCTCACAGTAGGACTTAGTCTTTACTGGGAGTGGTTAAAGGGACCCAGCTTATTCAGGGAATGGGGTCCAATCTCTACTGGGAGGGGATCAGAGGATGTAGTTTGAGGTGAGAAAGGGTATGGTTTGTACTGGGGATATGAAAATTGTAGTGGAATGCATGGAGTTGGTATGGAAGAGGATCAGTCTGTACTGATATCTTCTGTTCTCCAGGCAGAACAAGCCCAGATTCTCAGCTGCTTCTTCTCAGACCCAAGTGTTTGAAGCTCTTAGGTGTCCTTTCCTGTGCTGCCTCCAGGCTAGGGACATCTTTCCTGCACTGGCAGTCTGAGATCTGGGTGCAGTCACTTGGCCAATCCCCTCCCTTGGCCTCCTGGCCATACTCCTGGTCACACAGTCCACTTGCCACCTCCTGCCAGTGTCTCCATGGCCCTGGCCCAGCCCCACTGCCCACACCCAATTCCACAGTCCCACGGGTCAGGCATAGGATAGGAAAGTTGCAGTCAGGGCTGAGAAAGCTTTGAGCCCAGTGACAAACTCCAGATCAGAGCTCTCCATCACCCTCCTATTTTGGCAGCCTCCCCCAGGCCCTGCCCCCTGCCCAGCTCTAGCCATGGCCCATGTGGGGTTTGCAGACAACTCTGCTCCGGGGCATACCAGAGCGTTGCAAGAAGAGAGGCTGCTGAAGGCTGTCCCTTCCCCTGTCCTTAGCCAGCAGGAGGATGGAGATGGCCTTAGAGCCAAACTCACCTTTATCTCTGGGATTACAGGCCACTAGGCTGGAAATGGCAACTGAGTGCCCTGACAAAGACCCTCAGCCACCTCCTCACCTGACCACACTACCAAGGGCCTCCTCCTCTTCCCTGCACCTCCGTATCTTTGACCACTTCCACAAGACTTGGCTTTGCACCACAAATCTACAGTGTGAGTCCTCTCCCTTCCAGGACACTCACTACAAGCTAGATATTGATGTTTTCTTCTGGAACTTTTCATCCCAGCCCAGTTGCCCCAAAGCTCTTCCTACATCTCTTGTTTTCTGTCTTCCTCCCCCATCCTCTCCCCAGCACAGCCCAGTCTAGTCTGGCTCCACCGCAGTGCCCAAAACTGCAGGGGGCCATGGGTAGTCACAGCAAAGGCCCAGCCCCTCTGAAGAGTACAGCACCTGCTGGGGGCTGGACAACAGTGAGCCCAGAGTCGGGGCCAGCTGTAGCAAAAGGCATGAAAGGATCCTCTGATGAAGGCAATGCAGAGAAGAATTGGAGGAAGGATCTCAAAGAAACAAGTCCCTGCAGAGTCCTTGACTGTGTTGGATACAGACGGAGCACAGCTCCTCTGGTCATACCAAACAGGCCAGCAGTGGTTCAGTAAAGGTCTGAAGAAAACAATTTCTGTGGAAACAACATTCTCAGAAGTGTAACACCACCAGCAGCAGCCATGACTAGAGAAGCCAGGCTGGGCCTGCACTGTGTGACATCAGAACTGCTCTGCAGAAGAAGACAAATGGTTTATTGCTTCTGAAAACATCTACGTATCAGTTTTCTCAGGGCATCCTTGAGCTCCTGGTTCCTCAGGCTGTAGATGAGAGGGTTCAGTGCTGGAGACATCACTGAGTACAGAATGGACACTGCCAGATCCAGGGGTGGGGAGGAGATGGAGGGGGGCTTCAGGTAGACAAATGCTGCAGTGCTGATAAACAGGGAGACCACAGCCAGGTGAGGCAGGCAGGTGGCAAAGGCTTTGTGACGTCCCTGCTCAGAGGGGATCTTCAGCACTGCCCTGAAGATCTGCACATAGGACACCACAATGAACACAAAACAGCCCAGATTTAAACAGACACTGACCACAAGAAGCCAGACTTCCCTGAGGTAGGATGTGGAGCAGGAGAGCTTGAGGATCTGGGGGATTTCACAGAAGAACTGGTCCACAACATCACCATGGCAGAGGGGCAGTGAAAATGTATTGGCTGTGTGCAGCAGAGCATTGAGAAGCCCACAGGCCCAGGCAGCTGCTGCCAGGTGGACACAAACTCTGCTGCCCAGGAGGCTCTCATAGTGCAGGGGTCTGCAGATGGCAACGTAGCGATCGTAGGACATCACAGTGAGAAGGTAAAACTCCCCTACAATGAAGAAAACAAAGAAAAAGAGCTGAGCAGCACATCCTGCATAGGAGATGGCTCTGGTGTGCCAAAAGGAATTGGTCATGGATTTGGGCACAGTGGTGGAGATGGAGCCCAGGTCGAGGAGGGAGAGGTTGAGGAGGAAGAAGTACATGGGGGTGTGGAGGTGGTGGTCAGAGGCTATGGTGCTGATGATGAGGCCATTGGCCAGCAGGGCAGCCAGGTAGATGGCCAGGAAGAGGCAGAAGTGCAAGAGCTGCAGCTCCTGCCTGTCTGAGAATGGCAGCAGGAGGAGGTGGCTGATGGAGCTGCTGTTGGACATTTGCTGCTTTTGGCCACGGGGAACTGTTGAAAGAGGAGAAGACATTACACAAGTTAGGACATAATTCCTTGAGACAATTCTGTTGCTATTCCTCAGAAAATCCCTTCAAAATTCCTTCTCTTTCCTTGCAGGAACTTTGTGCACTCCCAGCTTCACAGCCTTGCAGTCATCCTGGCAGAAGGCAACTCTCATGTCCTGTGACTTTCTGTTTAGGAAGCTTGACTCTGGATCATTTCCTCATCCTCTCTAAAAGACAGATCCCAGAGGCTCTGAGATGTGCCAGCTTTCAAAGCTTCACTAACCTTGTCCTGCAGCAGAGACTCACTGTGTGCAGGGCTGTGGAGGTTTCTCCTCTTTGGGCTCTCAGTCACCATCCCACTCCTGGCCACCTTGAAGCTCTCTCTGCCTTCCTCATCTCCCTGAGATTCCCTGGCAGTGGCCTCATCCCTGCTGTGCTGTGCAGAGGAGCTGCTCCTGGGCAGAGTTGTCTCTCTGCAGTGCTGCCCTCTTACCAGCAGCTCCCTCCATCTCAGAAGCCTGGTCCAGCTCAGGAGCAGAGAACCTGCCTAAGGCATTTCATGACCCCTCTGGCGGCTTTGTTTTCAAGTCCATGAACCTCTGAGACCAAGGAAGATGAAGAAACCTCTCAGGAAGTCAGAAGTGAACTTCAAAGTTTGCTGGAGTGTTAATGGGTCCCACTGAGGACTATCACTGACAAAGCCTCCCCAGGGGCTTGTTCCAGCAGAAAAGCAGAAGCAAGAACAACAGTGAGGCCAAGACAATGCCAAGGTTGCTCTGATGCTGAGGTTTGATCAAGCCATAGGGCTAAGTCTTGGCCCTCATTCCCTAGGAAGCAACATCCTGTCCCTCATAAATGGTTCATGACTCTTCCTGAGGAAGTGGGATTCAAAGAACAATGCAGAGGGCAGGACAAAGATGCAACACCTTCCAGAGTCCTCAGGTTGGAGAGGGAGGGAATAAGGCCCCAGGGATGAGAGCAGGAGCTGTCTCCTCATAGGAATCAGTGGCAGGGCCAGCAGCTATGACCAATGGCATGAAGAGCTTGGCTCTTTCAGGGGCTTTTTGCTCTCCCACATCCCTCTGTCATCTCTACCTCAGGCTGTATCCCCTGCGCCTCTTTTCCTGCAGGCTGTAGTCACCCACCCAGCTGCTCCACCTTATACTTACCTTCCTTTACAGCTTTCTCTCCACCCCTCCCATCCACTTTCTTGAAACACAAAGGCTTGGGCAGATCCAGGCTCCTGCTGAGTGATGTCTTGCACCACAGCACCACCCAAAGAGTGACATTTCTTTCTCCTCATATCCAAGCTAAACCTCTCCAGCTGCACTTTGCGGTGTTATTTCTTCCTCATCCTGCTCTTCACTATGCAGCAAAGCTTCCCCATGTCTCAAAGCACTCCTCAGGCAAACTCGTCCTACTCCTATGCTGTCTCCAGCCTCTGCATCAGATAGGGCCTTCAGCCTCTATCTACTGGCCATGTTGCAGAGGCCTCCAAACACCATCTTGGACACCAGTTTATGATTCATTCGTCCATAGCAAACCATTGGATATAATCCCTGCAGGGGTTTAGATCAGGATTCCACAGAGTTTCTAAGCAAACCACTCAGACAGATCTGTACAGCTAGTGAGGGTAATGAAGATCATAGAGTCATAGAATCATGGCGGTGCTGTCATACTTCTCTGATTTGGACCACCCCAATACACCTCTGGGTGCTGCACAGATGGGGCTGCTGGCTTTTGTCCTTTGTGACCTTGCCTCCCACAGGCAGCTCTGGTACTGCCCAGCGTGTAGCTGTCCTTTGACGTAACGCTGACCCCCCCACGAGGAGCTGATTCCTGGGCTTTGGAGTTTCCAGGAGCTCAGTGCTCTCCTTTCTTCCTCATCTAGGCAGCCTCAGCTGTCACCTGCTCCTAAAGAAGCTGCAAGTGCATGGCTAAACTTGCGGGGCCCCAGGGTTGGTAGCTAATAAGATGTTTTGTAGACCTTGGGATCTGTATGAGAGCAGATGAGAGCATGGCGATAATGGAATGCCTATGGCTAGAGCGCGTGGGAAACAGGTGTGGAAAGTCACCTGTCAGAGGGAGAGCTGAGAACAATGGATCTAAAGGCTTATTGTAAACCCACTGCAACAGCGCCACTGCAAGGCCAATGGGGACATTGCACTGGAGTGCACACCTCTGTCACCTGGAGAGACTGTTCCCACCTGCTGAAAGGGTGCAAGAGGACCACAGTTTCTGGGGCCCACGTGTTGCATTTACCTCAGCAGACCCTGCTGAAATGGACACTCATCTGCCAGAACTTGGCCTATGTCTGTGAGACCTCATGGGATCCAAGGGTGGCGATATCTTAATTTCACTTCTTAACTCTCTCTCTCTTCCCCTCCCTCTCTCTCTGTCTGTAATTTTTTTCTCTCCTGAAACAGTGTGAGAGATAAAATCTTCCTCCCATACCGACAGTAACCAGGCTAGCTCAGTCTGGAAGCAAATGAAAGCTGTATTTCCAAGCAAAACTACAATCTATGATGAAATGCAAAGCATGTGTAGAAATCTACACTATTCACATTTACAAATATGTACAATCAACAGAAAACCAAGCCCCTTTGCTTCCCCCTTCCCTCGAGGGGCTGTGCTTCTTCCCCAAGGGGCCTTTCCCCAAGGGGCCTCGCCCCCCCAGCCAGAAGGACTCCCCCCAGACTCCCCTGGCAGAAGGTAGAGAGTCAAGAAGCAGAGAGCCTGTTAGACTTAGCTTGTCAAAGTCAGTATGTGTGTTATCTTCAGCCAGAAAAGAAGAAGCAGGCAGACAGAAGCCAAGCAAGCTGAGACTGAGTGGCTTTGTTTTGAGTAGTGGTTCTTAAACATTTCTACCTCTCCAATGGTAGTGTTTAGAATAATGATTGTTTTGCATTCTTACACCCAATATTGATCTATTTACATTCTTTCACTTTCTCTGCTCAAACTTTGTGAAGAAAAATTTTAAAAGACAGTTTTAAAACCATCACATCTCCTTTTCCTTCCCACTTTCCCTCTGCTTTGGTCCAATCTAACAAAAACAACTCCACAATGGTTTGGTGTTGCTTTGCTTTTATTTACTCCAAGGCAATTCTTTGAATCTTAGCAAGGCCTCCCCTGCTACCCTCAGGACAGCAGCTGCAGTGTGAGATCCCAATGGCTTCATGATTTCAAACAGGGTCTGACATCACCTGACCAGCTTGGCTTAAGAGCCCTGCAGCAGCGCCCCTGAAAGGCCAATGTGCACACTGCACTCAGCAGAGCTCTGGAGGCACCACCCCTGCCCTGCAAGGGGAGATGAGGGAACAGCAGCTTCTGGGAGGTGACCACATGTGAGTAGCAATCCTGACAGCTCTGTCCTGCACCACCTGTGCAGCCATCCCTGCTGTGCCACTCCCTCTGCACACCACTCTGCACTGCCTGCATCATCTGCCATCTCCATAGCAGTCTGTCCCCCAGCTCCCAACACTGCTCCACTCCTCACTGCCCACATGGCCCAGAGCAACTCCCTCTGCCTGTGCTGCTTTGTTTCTGCTGCTGCCATGAGGACCTCTCCTTTAGGAAGTGTGCAGTGCTGCCAGCACCTGGGACTATTCTTGTGAGAGTTCTCTGAGCTGAATCCAGGGAATGGTGAAATCCCTTCTTTTGCTCTTTGGGTCTCTTTTGCTCATCCTCTCTTTGTCTCACTACTTTTCCCCCTCCTATTCCTTCCCATTTTCCCTATGCTCTGCTCCAATCTAACAACCCCAGCTCCTCAGCTGTTTGGTGTTGTCGTGAAGAGGTCATTACTTTATGAATTGTGAAATATGAATTATGAAAATAGTGTTTATTAATTATTAAAATTATTAATAAACAATCACTGTAAAATATTGATTCTAATGAACATTTGTGAAAATATATTCCATAACTGACTTGGTATATACAGTTTGACCCAACTAGAATATTTACAGAATCAATTTCTAATTACGGGAATGAAGGGTGCAGTTCTGCCGCTTTTCCACCAGATGGCGACCCAACAAGACGCTTGGAGGCTGTAACTGTATCCAGAGAAAGATTTACAACGTTATCAAGAGGCAGCTGAAGCTGGAATACCAGGCGGCTAGGCGCGGGTGCTTTGAACTGAATGTTACTGAGTGTTGGACACCTGGAAAGATGCATTGTGTCTTTGCTTGTAGCGAGACAAGTTGCTGTGTTACGCTGGCTGGTCACTGCCTGGGGCTGGCCCAGGGCTGGGTGTGGGAAGGCTCCTGGGGCTGAGGCTGTGGCTGCGTCACTGGCGGGCCATGGGGGGGCTTTTCTCCAGACAGTGACTTTCTTTCTCCTCCTGCTCCTACAGAGCTGGTAAGAAGGAGAGGCCAGCAAAGGCCAGAGGGTGCAGTGGCTCCTGATGGGAGAGAGCAACAGAAATGGTGAAGTCTCGGAGGTGAGCAGCAAAGTTGACCATAAAGTGTTAGACATCAAGGGACAACTTCTCCCAGGTCAGACCTCCTGAGGACACACCCTGGATCAAGATCAGTTGGAGAATGCTTCTCTCAACTCTGCTCTAAACTGAAAATTAATAAGTAATATCCTTTAAAAGAAGCCCTCATTTTCGTGAGGTTCAGTGTGAAATCTTCCACCTTAACTACAAGATGAAAAACATCCAGTTGGGTGGAGAAATCTTGAAGACTTGTTAAGGAATCCAAGGCAGAGTCAGGGCTCCTTAGGCCTTTCTGTATGTTAATGAGCCCCATGGAGTTCTTAGAGCTGAGTCCATGATCCTCATGTACTGCCAGGAGATTGAAGAAACTGCTCCAGAAGTCTGAAGGAAACCCCAAAGTATCTTGAAGTATTAATAGGACCCACTGAGTGTCGTTAGTCACAAAGCATCCCCAGGGGCTCATTAGAGCAGCTCATTGGAGGCCATGATTGCAGGCAGACAAAGGCAAAGTGCAGATGAGAAAACTCTGGGGTTGCTTTATGAAGCAGAAAGACCCAGTCCTGACCACAGCCCTTAGTAAAATACAACCTGAAAGTCTCACAGTAAAGGTTTTCCTCCCAGGACTTGGTGGCAGAGGTCAGAGCCAAGGGGACAAAGACCTTGGTTGTGTTGGGCCTTTCAGCCTGGCCACAGCCCTTGGCCATTTTTACTGCAGGCTGTCCTGCACTGTCCCATGCCTGCACCTCTTTCCCCTCACAACCATCTTGCTTCCCACCCAGGTCTCACCCTAACATTTCTATACCTTCATTCATGGCTCCCTTTCTGCATTTCCCTTGACACAAAGCCAGACATGGTCTGCTCCAGCCTCCTTGTGGGTCACCTCTTGCACCACAGCTCTGCCCTTTGAGTGACATTTCCTTACACTGTCCTGTATATATAGTCCTGTCACTACCTGATATCCTAAAAATTCCCTCCCTAGCTTTCTTGGAGCCCCCTTCAGATACTGGAAGTCCACAAGAAGGTCACCTTGGAGACCTCTTTTCTCCAGACTGAACAGCCCCAACTCTTTCAGCCTCTCCTCATAGGAGAGCTGCTCCAGCCCTCTGATCATCCTGGTGGCCCTTCTCTGGACACCTTCCAGCATGTCCATAGCCCTCTTGTAATAGAGGCTCCAGAACTGGATGCAGTACTCCAGGTGGGGTCTCACCAGAGCTGAGTAGAGAGGGAGAATCACCTCCCTTGGCCTGCTGGCCACATTTCTCTTGATGCAGCCCAGGATCTGATTGGCTTTCTGGGCTGCAAGTGCACATTGACAGCTCATGTTGAGCTTCTCATCCCCCAGCACCCCCAAGTCCCTCTCCTCAGGGCTGCTTTCCAGCCAGTCCCTGCCCAGCCTGTGTTTGTGCTTGGGATTGCCTCGACCCAGACGCAGGACCCTGCCCTTGGTCTTGTTGAACCTCCTGAGGTTGGCTTGTGGCCACCTCTCCAGCCTGTCCAGGTCCCTCGGGATGGATCCCTTCCCTCCAGCCTGTCTGCTGCACCACACAGCTTGGTGTCATCAGCAAACTTGCTGAGGGTGCACTCAATGCCTCTGTCCATGTCACCAACAAAGATGTTGAACAAGACTGGTCCCAGCACTGATCCCTGAGGGACTCTGCTTGTCCCTGGCCTGCAGTGGGACATGGAGCCATTGACAGCCACTCTTTGGGTGTGGCCCTCTAGCCAGTTCTTTATCCATCTCGTGGTCCACCCATCAAACCCATGTGTCACCAGTTTGGAGACCAGGATGTGGTGTGGGACAGTGTGGAAGGCTTTGCTCAGGTCCAGGTCAACGACATCAGTTGCTCCCCCCTCATCTATTAATGTTGTCACCTGTTCATAGAAGGCCACCAGGTTTGTCAGGCAGGATTTGCCCCTGGTGAAGCCATGCTGACTGTACCCAATCACCAGGATGTCACTTTGGCAGAGAGGAAATATAAAGATTGAGTTCATACTGGTGAAGGTTTTAATCACCCTTGCTCTCTGCTTGCAGGTATTGTCCCTTGCTTCAAGCTGCTAATGGCTGTATGGAATTTAATGGTATGAGTTCTACAAGCCTAAGGGATACTTTTAAATCTATACACAAGGGTATTACAAACTGGGTTGTTGGTATTATTTATTGTATTAATCCTGATGTTAGGAGTGCCCTGTTCACTTTCAGGTCTGCAAGGATCCTGCAGAGGATAATGAACATTGCACCTGCAATGGTAAAAACAAAAAGGGGAAGATGTGGATAGGAGGCCTGAGGGCAGTTTAACCCTGGGAAAGTTAGCTCAGAAATGTAAATAACCCCAGGCAGAGAGAGCTGTGAAAAACAAAGGAAGAGGAGGTGTGAATTTCCCAGGCGGTGAAGGAGATCGGGGAGGTGTATGAAGGGGGAGAAAAAGCACTTGAGGGCTGGTGGTGTGATAACAAAAGGAAAGGCTTCTTGGCGGTCTTGGATGCAAAAGCTTCTTGGTGTCGGTGCCTTTACTTTTGGTGCTGCAGCACCGGACTCCCCGGGGGGGACACAACACCGGAATCCCGGGGGGCTCACAGCCCTGGCTCCCAGGGGATTCACAGCCCTGGCTCCCAGGGGATTCACAGCCAGTGCTCCCGGGGGGTTCATAGCCCTGGTTCCCGGGGTACTCACAGCCAGGGCTCCCGGGGGGCTCACAGCCAGGACTCCCAGGGGGCTCACAGCCAGGACTCCTGGGGGGCTCACAGCCAGGGCTCACGGGGGGCTCACAGCCAGGGCTCCCGGGAGGCTCACAGCCAGGGCTCCTGGGGGGCTCACAGCCAGGGCTCCCGGGAGGCTCACAGCCAGGGCTCCCGGGGGACTCACAGCCAGGGCTCCCGGGAGGCTCACAGCCAGGGCTCACGGGGGGCTCACAGCCAGGGCTCCCGGGAGGCTCACAGCCAGGGCTCCTGGGGGGCTCACAGCCAGGGCTCCCGGGTGGCTCACAGCCAGGGCTCCTGGGGGTCTCACAGCCAGGGCTCCCGCGGGGCTCACAGCCAGGGCTCCTGGGGGGCTACTACACTGGTGGCCTTCTGGGCACACACTGGCTCACAGTCACCCTCAGGTCCTTCTCTGTGGAGCAGCTCTCCAGCCACTCCTCTCTAAAACTGCAACACTGAAGGGGGTTGTGTGCCCCAAGTGCAGCACTCAGCTCTTGGCCTTGTTGAACCTCATCCCTTTGGCCTCACCTCATGGATGCAGCCTGGCCAGGTCCCTCTGCAGAGCCTCCCAGCCCTCCAGCAGATCAACTCCCACCCAGCTTGGTGTCACCTGCAAGCTGACTGAGGGAGCCTCCATACCTTCACCCAGATCATTGCTAAAAATGTTAAACAGGACCGGCTCCAGTGCTGAGCCCTGGGGGACACCACTTGGACATGGGGGACACAGGGGACATGGAGGCAGGGGAGGACATGAGATGTATGAGGGACATCACAGGTAGGGGTGACATTGGGTGCAAGGGTGGCATTGGGTGTGGGGGTGGACATTGGGTACAGGGCGAACATGGGAATGGGAAGGATATGGGGGGACATAAGGGGCAGGAAGGACATGGGGTTCAGGGGGAACATGGGAATGGGAGGGATATGGGGGGACATAAGGGGCAGGAAGGACATGGGGTTCAGGGGAACATGGGAATGGGAGGGATATGGGGAGACATAAGGGGCAGGAAGGACATGGGGTTCAGGGGGAACATGGGAATGGGAGGGATATGGGGGGACATAAGGGGCAGGAAGGACATGGGGTTCAGGGGGAACATGGGAATGGGAGGGATATGGGGAGACATAAGGGGCAGGAAGGACATGGGGTTCAGGGGGAACATGGGAATGGGAGGGATATGGGGGGACATAAGGGGCAGGAAGGACATGGGGTTCAGGGGGAACATGGGGGACAGGGAGGATGTGAGGTGCAGAGGAGACGTGGGGTACAGGGGGCCATGGGGAGCAGAAAGCACACAGGGTGCATGGGAGTCTTGGGGCACAGCAGGGGCATGGGATGCAGGAGGAGCATGGGGTACAGGGGTGGCGTTGGCTGCAGGGATGCCATGGAGTGCAGAGGTGACATGGGGTACAAGGAGAGAATGACAGTGGCTGGAAACCAAAGAAGGATCTGGGGGTGCTGGCTGCCAACTGGCTGAGGATAAGCCAGCTGTGCCCAGGTGCCCAAGAAGAGCACCAGCAGCCTGGCCTGGAGCAGCAATGGTGTGGGCAGCAGGAGCAGGGCAATGGACTGGGCAATGGTAAGGCCACACCTCAAACACTGAGATCAGTTTTGGGCTCCTTACCCCACGAAGGACATTGAGGGCTGGAGCAGGTCCAGAGAAGGGCAACAGATCTGGGGAAGGGTCTGGAGAAGAGGACTGGGGAGGGGCAGCTGAGGGACCTGGGGTTGTATGGTGTGGAGAAGAGGAGGCTGAAGGGAGACCTTATTGCTCTCTACAGCTCCCTGAAAGGAGGCTGGAGCCAGGGGTCACTCAGAGACCTCTGTACATGCAGCTCCAAGTTACTTGTCTCATTGGTAAATTGAGGTTCCCCTCTGGACAGGTCCTGGGCAGCCTGATCTGGTGGAGGATGTCCCTGCTGACTGCAGAGGGCGTTGAACTGAATGACCTTGGAGGTCCCTTCCAACCCAGACCATTCTCTGTCTGGATGATCCTTGCAGCTCCTATCACAGAATCATTAAGGCTGGAAAAGATCTCTAAGAACATCAAGTCCAACCATCAACCCAACATCACCATGTCCCCAGGTGCCATGGCCACAGGTTTCTAGAACACCTCCAGGGATGGGGACCCCATCCCTGGGCAGCCTGCTCCAACCCCTGACCGAACTGAAGTGTCCTACAACCGGAGAACCTGCGAATGCCAAGTTCTCGGTTTGGACACCAGAGGTCCGTAGAGGATCACAAACGCTGCTGGAGTCCCACAGCTACCCCTGACCTGCAGCTGGAATGTATCACAGCACGTTGGAAGGGACCTCCAGAGATTATCCAGTCCAAGCCCCGTGCCAAAGCAGGGGCACCCGGGGTAGTCGGCACAGGAATACATCCAGGCAGGTTTTGAAAGCCTCCAGAGAAGGAGACTCCACAACCCCCCTGGGCAGCCTGCTCCAGGGCTCTGTCACCCTCACTGTAAGGAAGTTTCTCCTTATGTTGAGCTGAAATCTTTTGTGTTCAGGCTTGTCCCTGTTGTCCCTTGTCTTATTGCTGTGCACCACTAAAAAGAGCTTGGCCCCTCCACTTGCCCCCCACCCCTCAGCTGTTGAGGGACATTGATCAGATCCCTCTCAGTCTTCTCCAGGCTTTCCACCCCCAGGGCTCTCAATCTCTCTCCCCAGGGGAGATGCCCCCAAATCACCCTGGTGACTCTCCCAGCAGCTCTCTGTCTCTCTTGAACTGGGGAGCCCCAGACTGGACACAGGATTGCAGCTGTGGCCTCAGCAGGGCAGAGCAGAGGAGGAGCAGAACCTCCCCAGCCCTGCTGGCCACACTTCTCTTGCTGCCCCCCAGGACCCCATTGGCTCTCCTGGCCCCAAGGGCACTTTGCTGTCCCATGCAGAACTTGCTGCCCACCAGCACTCCAAGGTCTTTCTCCATGGAGCTGCTTTCCAGCAGGGCATTTCCTGACCTGTCCTGCTGCCTGCTGTTATTCCTCCCCAGGTGCAGGACCCTGATCTTGTCCTTACTGAACTCTTTGAGATTTGCCTGCAGCCAGCTCTCAGCCTGGGCTGTGGGAGGTGTCCATGTCCATGGCAGGGGGTTGGAGCTGGATGAGCTTTGAGGTCCCTTCCAGCCCAACCCACTCTGTAGGTCAGCCTGGCCTTGAACACCTCCAGGGAGGAGGCAGCCACAGCCTCCCTGGGCAACCTGTGCCAGTGTCTGCCCAGCCTTACTGTCAGGAATTTCTTCCTCCTCTCCAGACTCAATCTGCCCTCTCCCATCTCAAAGCCTTTCCCCTCATCCTGACACTCCCAGCCCTTGTCAAAAGTCCCTTCCCAGCTCTCCTGGAACTCCTTCAGGTACTGGAAGGCTGCTCCAAAGCTTCCCTGGAGCCTTCTCCAGGCTGCACAGCTCCAGCTCTCAGCCTGTCCCCACAGGGGAGGTTCTGCAGCCCTCTGATCATCTTGGTGGCCTCCTCTGGAGCCTCTCCAGCAGCTCCAGGTCCTTGTGCTGGGGGCTCCAGAGCTGGAGGCAGTGCTGCAGGTGGGGTCTGAGCAGAGCAGAGCAGAGGGGCAGGATCCTTCCCTTGCCCTGCTGGCCACACATCTCCTGCTGCAGCCCAGGCCATGGGTGAGATCCTCCTCACCCAGCACCCCAAAGTCCTTCTCCTTCAGGCTGTTCTCCATCCACTCTCATCCACATGGTGCTTGTCCCAGCACTTTGTGTCTCAGAGGAGCCTTTCTTGGAGAGCAGCAAAGGGCACTGCCCTCACCCAACAGCCCTCCAGGCATTCAAACCAGCACTAAAACAGACATGGGGAGGAACATCTGGAGCTCCACCTCCCCATCCCTGGAGGGTTCCTATGCAGATGTGTTGCTGAAGGATGTGGTTTTGTGGTGGCCTTGGCAGTGCTGGGGTCATGACTGGACCTGGTGGATCTTTAGACTGGGTATTAGGAGAAGCTGTGGATGTCCTCTCCCTGGAGGTGTTCAAGGCCAGGCTGGATGAGGCCTTGAACAAGCTGGGCTGGTGGGAGGTGTCCCTGCCCATGGCAGGGGGTTGAAACTGGTTGATCTTCAAGGTCCCTTCCAACCCAACCCATTCCATGATCTCAAAGGTCTCTTCCAGCCTAAAGGATTCTGTGGTTCTCTGCTTTTCCTCACCTGGAAAACCCCAGGAAGCTTGGGAGAAATTCAGCATCAGTCTGCAGGACCTCACCTGGGAGACAACTCCTCTGGGATGGGAGAGTTTCCCACCCCCAGCCACAGGACCACCACCCTCCTGGGGTTGAGCATCCCCTTGGGCTGTGGTTTGAGCATCCCCAGGCTTCAGTTCAGGATGGGCAGCTCCATAGGAGAAGCCTCCTGACTGATGGAGCTGGCACTGGGCACACCCCCAGCTGGCTTTGTGCCCCCTCCAAACACTTAGGGATCAGAGAACCATGGAATGGTTTGGGCTGGAGAAGCCCTCTGAGATCATCAGCTCCAACCCTCAACCCAACCCTACTATGGCCACCAAACCATGGCCCCAGGTGCCATGGCCACAGGTTCCTTCAACATCTCCAGGATGTTCACTCTGCCACCTCCCTGGGCAGCCCCTGCCAGGTCCTGACTGCTCCTGCAGGACAGAAACTTTTCCTCGTGGCCAACCTGAACCTCACCACCACAGAGTGATGAGAGGCAGGACCCCCCCTGACTCTGCTGGACCCCTCCTGACTCTGCTGGACCCCCCCTGACTCTGCTGGACCCCCCCTGTCTCTGCTGGACCCCCCCTGACTCTGCTGGACCCCTCCTGACTCTGCTGGACCCCCCCTGTCTCTGCTGGACCCCCCCTGACTCTGCTGGACCCCCCCTGTCTCTGAGCCTGCCTGCCCCTGAGGAAGAGAAGGAGCAGGATTCAGGCCTCCAGCAGAGGGCTGAGAGGAAAACATGTTTAAAAAAAAAAAAAAAAAAAGGCAAAGCAGCAAAAAAAATTTATTTAAGCTTCAGCATCTGAGCTACTTTCCCCCTCCCGGGGTGGTGTGCAGGAGGTGGATCTGCTGAGGGTCCCCAGGGAGGGATGTGCAGAGGCTCTGGGGAGAGGTCCCAGCAGGAGGCTGCAGAAGCTCCATGTTCCAGAGCAGAGCTGTGGGATGCTCAGAGGGCTGCAGGACAGCCCCAGGACGCTGCCTCCCAGCAGAGCCCTCCCCAGGCACAGGGTGGCACCGAGCTTGGGTGCCAAGGCTGCTGGGGCACTGCTGCTGTCCTCCCTGCTGCCAGCAGCTCCTGTGGGAGAGCCAGCAGGGAGCAGATGGCTGCCTGAGCCCCAGGCAGGTGTTTGTGCAGCCTCCAGACCATGACCTCAGTCCACAACCTCCCCTCCAGAGCCTGCCCAGTCCCTGCCCTGCTGGAGGTGCAGAACTGAAGCCAATTTTGTTGTGTGTCCTCTCCTGCCCACCCAGAGCCCCCCCAGTTTGCTGCTCCCATTCTGTCTCTTCACCCTCCTGTGCTACCAACCAGCTCACAGCCAACTCTCCCTGGTGCCCCCTCCCACCCTGCCCATCTCTGCCCACAGCCAACTCTCCCTGGTGCCCCCTCCCACCCTGCCCATCTCTGCCCACAGCCAACTCTCCCTGGTGCCCCCTCCCACCCTGCCCCTCTCTGCCCACAGCCAACTCTCCCTGGTGCCCCCTCCCACCCTGCCCATCCCTGCCCACAGCCAACTATCCCTGGTGCCCCCTCCCACCCTGCCCATCTCTGCCCACAGCCAACTCTCCCTGGTGCCCCCTCCCACCCTGCCCATCTCTGCCCACAGCCTGCCCACAGCTTTGGCAGGTCCTGACTCCAGTCTTAGAGATCCACCTGGCAGCTCCTCCCAGCCCCCTCCCTCCACAGCAGAGGTGCTGCAGCCCTTGGATCATCCTCATGGCCTGCTCTGGACCCTCTCCAGCAGCTCCAGGTCCTTCTTGTGCTGGGGGCTGCAGAGCTGGAGGCAGTGCTCCGGGTGGGGTCTCAGCAGAGCAGAGCTGCAAGCGCTGAAGGCTTCACACCACAGCTCCTCAACCTGCAGGGAGCTTCTCTCCCTAATTACAGCAATTAATCCCCGGGGAGGCTGTGGAGCATCTTCCCCAATTAACCTTCTCAGCCCTCAGGTGCAGGAAGGAGCTGGAGGCCAGAGGAGCTCCTGGGTGCCTCTGAGCAGCTTCAGCCTCTGCCTCCATCAAGGTCTTGCAGCAGCCCTCGCAGGGTTCCTGCCTCGATCGCTGCTCCCCTCCTGCTTCTCTCTCTCCTGCAATCCCAGCACAGTTCAGGCTGGAAGGGACCTCTGGAGCCCATCTGAGGCCAAGTCCCTACCACAGCAGGGAGCATCCCAGGCTGCTTCTGCTCTGGGCTGCCTTGGAGCATCTCAAGGGTTGCTTGGGTGGAACGATGTCACCAGCAGCAAGGGACAGCAGCTGGCAAGGGACTGGGGTCTGCAGCTGCAGGTTTGGGGTCTCCAGCTGCAGGTTTGGGGTCTCCAGCTGCAGATTTGGGGTCTCCAGCTGCAGGACTTGGGGTCTCCAGCTGCAGATTTGGGGTCTCCAGCTGCAGGTTTGGGGTCTCCAGCTGCAGGACTTGGGGTCTCCAGCTGCTGCCCAAGGTGTTGTTTCTCCTTCCCATGTTTGCAGCCTTCAGGCTTGGGATAGGGACCCCAGACCCTCGTGGGGCACCCCTGGGGACACCACCCCCAGGCTGGAGGGGAGCTGCTGGCTACCAGCAGGGGGCCAGGGCACTGGCAGGGGGCATGGGCACCCCATCTGCCCCACCCCTGCCCCCGCTGCCCCCAGGGCTCTCCTCGATGCCACCGCTCAGGGCGGTCTGGGGGCTGCTGGGTGGCACCTCTGTGGCACTGGCAGCTGCCAGCCAGGGCAGGGCCAGGTACTTCTGCACCTCCATGGCAGGGCTGCGCCGGTCGGGGTCCAGCTGCAGCAGGCGCCGGAACATCTCCAGCCCCCCAGAGCTGAAGCTCTGCCAGGCTGCTGGCACCCCCTGCCCCTCCAGCCCCTCCTGCCAGGTGCTGAAGTCTTGGAACAGGGGGTCAGAGCTGGCAGCCAGGGCCCAGGGGAAGCAACCTGTGCAGAGGCAGAAGAGGAGGACAGCGAAGGCCCAGACGTCCAGGCTGGAGTCCAGCTCCAGCGTCTCGGAGCCCTGCAGCTGGCAGAGCTCAGGGGGGGCATAGGGCAGGGTGCCAGACATGGCCCCCACGGGCGAGCCCTGCACCCTGGTCAGCCCAAAGTCGCCCAGCTTCACCCTCTGGCACTGGGGGTCGAAGAGGAGGACGTTGTCCAGCTTCACATCGCGGTGCACCAGGCCGTGGCTGTGCATGAAGTCCAGGGCCTGTGCCAGCTGCCGGGCACAGCGCTTCACCAGCTCCTCTGCCAGCCCCTCCTGTGGGCAAGGGTGGGACAGTCACCCCTGGCACAGCCTGCCCGGAGGCCTGCCTGGCACCAGTGAGTTGCACTTGGCCCCACGGCAGCCTGCGGTCACCTCCTGTGCTGCCAAGGGTCTGCTGCCACCCATGGCACCACCGCACACACTGCAAAACTGCCCTGGCACCTCCTCCCTTACCTTCCCTCTCCTCCCAGTCCCCATCAGCCCAAGGTCATCTATCCAGCCCTGGGGTGAGCAGCGCACAGGTCCCTTACCCACCCCGGGGCTGAGCAGGGCACAGAGGTCCCCAAGGGGGCACAGGGGTCCCTCATCCACCCCGGGGCTGAGCAGGGCACAGGAATCCCCAGGGGAGTACAGGGGTCCCTTACCCACCCCAGGGCTGAACAGGGCATAGGGGTCCCACACCCACCCTTGTGTCAAGCAGGGCACAAGGGTCTCCAGGGGGCGCAGAGTTCCTTTACCCACCCCGGGGCTGAGCAGGGCACAGAGGTCCCCAAGGGGGCACAGGGGTCCCTCATCCACCCCGGGGCTGAGCAGGGCACAGGGATCCCCGGGGGGAACACAGTTCCCTCACCCACCCCGGGGCTGAGCAGGGCGCAGAGGTCCCCGGCGGGTGCCAGCTCCTGTGCGAAGGCGAAGTGCGTGGTGGTCTCGAAGGCGAGGGGCAGTGCCCGCAGGCAGGCGCCGTGCCCGGCCAGGCAGCGCCCGATGCAGTACTCCCGCAGGAACCCTCGCCGCGAAGTCTTCTCCTTCAGCAGCAGCTTCAGGACCACCGCTGAGCCTGGTCGCGGAGGGGAGAGCCCCAGAGAGAGGGGCGGCCCCGGCTCAGCCCCGCTCGGCACCCCCGGGGTGCTTTGGTTAGAGCCAGGAGGTGGCATGGGGCGGGGGGAGGTGGTTTGGGTAGAGCCAGGAGGTGGCATGGGGTGGGGGAGGTGGTTTGGGTAGAGCCAGGAGGTGGCATGGGGCGGGGGGAGGTGGTTTGGGTAGAGCCAGGAGGTGGCATGGGGCGGGGGGAGGTGGTTTGGGTAGAGCCAGGAGGTGGCATGGGGCGGGGGGAGGTGGTTTGGGTAGAGCCAGGAGGTGGCATGGGGCGGGGGAGGTGGTTTGGGTAGAGCCAGGAGGTGGCATGGGGCGGGGGGAGGTGGTTTGGGTAGAGCCAGGAGGTGGCATGGGGCAGGGGGAGGTGGTTTGGGTCGAGCCAGGAGGTGGCATGGGGCAGGGGGAGGTGGTTTGGGTCGAGCCAGGAGGTGGCATGGGGCAGGGGGAGGTGGTTTGGGTCGAGCCAGGAGGTGGCATGGGGCAGAGGGAGGTGGTTTGGGTAGAGCCGGGGGTCGGCTCGGGTAGGTCGCGGTGGGGCCGCTTGGGGAGCAGGGGACCCTCTGCCCACCCACCTCCCCCCTGCCCCGGCACCCCTCACCCCCACCGCGGGGCTCCGTCAGCACCACTCGCCCGTAGGTGCCGCTGCCCAGCTCCTCCAGCACGGCGTAGTGCTCCTCCAGCTCCTGCCGGGGCACCTCCTGCCCCGTGCGAGCCATCAGCCGCTCCAGGAACTCTTCGTTGTCCTCCTCATCCTCATCTGACTCCTCCATGGGCCCTGGCTGCGGCCGAGCTCCCCCCAGCTGTGAGGCAGCAGCAGCCTGGTGGCCCCACGGCACCCACTGGGGACATCCCAGTGCAGCCCAGTACTGGGTGGGCCATCCCAGTTTAGCCAAGTTCAGCCTGGTGCAGCCCCAATCAGTCCAGCCCAGTTCAGCCCAGTCCAACCCACTCAACCCAGTGCAGCCCAGACCAACCTGGCCTGAAGCATCCCAGACTAACCCAGTTCAGTCCAGTCCAACCCACCCAAGACCAATGCAGTCCAGCCTTGTGCTGTCTAATGCAGCCCAGACAAGCCTGGGCCAGTCTGATTTAGCCCAGTACATCCCAGTTCAGATCAGTTTAGCCCAGCCCAGCCCAACCTATTCTAGCCTGGTCCAATCAAGCCTAAACCAGCACAGTCAAGCCCAGCACGACCCAGTTCAGTCCAGTTTAGCCCAGCCCAGTCCAGTGCAGCCCAGCCCAACCCATTCTAACCCAGTCCAGTCAAGCCTAAACTGGCATAGTCAAGCCCAGTTCAGCCCAGTCCTATACCAGCAGGGGATGGGGACCTCAACCTGCCCATGTGGTGGAGCTGAGGACCCCTGAGGGGCTGAGCACCCCTGAGGGGCTCCCTCTTGGGCCCTCACACAGGAGGGGGCTCAGTCCCACATCCAGCCCAGCTCAGCCCCACATCAGCCCCCAGAGGAGAGGCCCCAGAGCCTCCCAGGGGAGGGACAGGAGATGCTCATTGTGCCCCACATCCCCCCATGGATGGGCTCAGGGCTCCCACCTCCCACTGCACCTTCCCCCACTGATGTGCTCAGGGTTCCCTCTCCCCACCCCACATCCCTGCTGTGATGAGCTCAGGGCTCCCTTCCGCCACCCCATATCCCACCCCACATCCACCCACAGACAGGCTGAGGGCTTCCTCTCCCCACCCCACACCCCCCAAGATGGGTTCAGGGCTCTCTCTTCCACCACTCATCCCCCATTGGATGGCTCAGGGCTCCCTCTCCCTACCCCACATCCCCCTCTGATGGCCTCAGGGCTCCATCTGCCACCCCACATCCCACCCCACATCTTCCCTCTGATGGCCTCAGGGCTCCATCTGCCACCCCACATCCCACCCCACATCTTCCCTCTGATGTGCTCAGGGCTCCCTCTCCCCACCTCATCCTCGGCCCTGAAGCAGGGCCCTGGACGCTTCTCCTCTGCACCAGTAGCTGCAGCCTGGCCGCAGCGAGGTCAGCAGCAGCAGCAGCAGCACCTCCAGGTGTGCAGAGCTGGGACAAGCACTTTGTGTCCCCTCCCCCCCCCCCCTCCCAGGCCCACCCCTCCCGAACTGCCGTGGGGCTGAGCCAAGAGGACCATGCGAGCAAGCCAGACGCAGCGGGGCAGGGTCGAGTGTCCCTCGGGGCTGGCTGGGGACAGCTGAGGAGCCCAGGAGCGCTGGGGTGGCCTCACCTGTGTCCCCCCGCGAGTGTCCCAGCAGGGCCAGGCGCTCCCAGGGCACTGCCGGCTGCCCCCCGGCCCCAGCCCCCGGCCCCAGGAGCTGTGACTCAGAGTTTCCTGCTGCCGGCCGCTGCTAATCTCCGCAGGGAACATTTGGCAGCCCCAGAGCCTGCCCAGGGCCAAAGATAGGCTGGAGCCTGGCAGTGGTGTGGACAGACGGACGAGGGATGGGGGGACAGACAGACAGGATGGAACTGGGGATGAGGGAGACAGACAGACAGGATGGAGCTGGGGATGGAGGGGACAGACAGACAGGATGGAGCTGGGGATGGGGGGACGGACAGGATAGAGCTAGGGATGGGGGGGACAGACAGACAGGATGGAGCTGGGGATGGGGGGACAGACAGGACAGAGCTAGGGATGGGGGGGACAGACAGACAGGATGGAGCTGGGGATGGAGGGGACAGACAGACAGGATGGAGCTGGGGATGGAGGGGACAGACAAACAGGATGGAGCTGGGGATGGGGGGACAGACAGACAGGATGGAGCTGGGGATGGAGGGGACAGACAGACAGGATGGAGCTGGGGATGGAGGGGACAGACAGACAGGATGGAGCTGGGGATGAGGGGACAGACAGACAGGATGGAGCTGGGGATGGGGGGACAGACGGGATGGAGCTAGGGATGGGGGGGACAGACAGACAGGATGGAGCTGGGGATGGGGGGACAGACAGACAGGATGGAGCTGGGGATGGAGGGGACAGACGGACAAGATGGAGCTGGGGATGAGGGGCAGACAGACAGGATGGAGCTGGGGATGGAGGGGACAGACAGACAGGATGGAGCTGGGGATGGAGGGGACAGATGGACAAGATGGAGCTGGGGATGAGGGGCAGACAGACAGGATGGAGCTGGGGATGGAGGGGACAGACAGACAGGATGGAGCTGGGGATGGGGGGACAGACAGACAGGATGGAGCTGGGGATGCAGGGACAGACAGACAGGATGGAGCTGGGGATGGAGGGGACAGACAGACAGGATGGAGCTGGGGATGGGGGGACAGACGGGATGGAGCTAGGGATGGGGGGGACAGACAGACAGGATGGAGCTGGGGATGGAGGGGACAGACAGACAGGATGGAGCTGGGGATGGAGGGGACAGACAGACAAGATGGAGCTGGGGATAGGGGGGGACAGACAGACAGGATGGAGCTGGGGATGGGGGGGCAAGCAGGACATTGCTAGGGGGAACAGACAGATAGGGTGCAGCTGGGGATGGGGGACAGGCAGACCAGGTGGAGGTGGACATGGAAGGACAGACAGACAGGTGGAGGTGGTCATGGAGGGCCAGAGAGGACACTGTGGTGAGTTAATTCCCCCAACATTAAATTGCTGAAGCAGCCCAGCTGGAGGCAACTGAAGCTGGCTTTAGAGGCACAGCTCCAAGGCCGGCCCTGGACTGCAATGAGCAGGCACCAGCCCCAGCCCCAGAGCTGTGCAGTCTATAAACAGCACAGGAACCCCCTGGACAAAACCAGGGAGCTGCAAATAGCTTCCCCACTCCCTGCCCCCTTCCCTCTACCCCCCCTGTGCACAAGGGAGAAGAGAAGGAGCAGAGAGTTGTTTGTTAGTACTTAGCCAGAACAGAGGGCACAGCCAAAGCCAGCAGGGAGCCAGCAGGAGGCACAACTTAGTCTCTCCCAGAGCCAGGAAGCCAAAAGGAGAGAGACTTAGGCCTGCAGAACCCAACTCTGGTAGCAGCCTGCCCAAGGCCACTGCTGAGCCCCCAGCAGTGGTTTCCTTCTCACACCCAGTGGTGATTTATTTCTGTTCTGCCACTTCCTGTTCAAGAGCTGTGGAAAACTTTCCAGGCACAGCCTGAAACGACCACAGACACTGCCTGGGGGGACAGACAGACAGACAGGATGGAGCTGGGGATGGAGGGGACAGACAGACAGGATGGAGCTGGGGATGGAGGGGACAAACAGACAGGATGGAGCTAGGGATGCAGGGACAGACTGACAGGATGGAGCTGGGGATGGAGGGGACAGACTGACAGGATGGAGCTGGGAATGAGACAGGACACAGCTCTATCCCCAGCACCATGCTCTGTCCATCTGTCTCTGCAAGCTGTCCTCCACACTGTGTCTGTCCATCCATCTCTATCCATCTCCATCAAACCATCTCCATCCATCTCCAACCATCTCCATCCATCTCCATCTCCATCCAACCATCCCCAACCACCTCCATCCATCTCCAACCATCTCCATCCATCTCCATCCAACCATCCCCATCTCCAACCATCCCCATCCAACTCCATCCAACCATCCCCATCCATCCCCATCCATCTCCATCCAACCATCCCCATCTCCAACCATCCCCATCCAACTCCATCCAACCATCCCCATCCATCCCCATCCATCTCCATCCAACCATCCCCATCTCCAACCATCCCCATCCAACTCCATCCAACCATCCCCATCCATCCCCATCCAACTCCATCCAACCATCCCCATCCATCTCCATCCACCATCTCCATCTCCAACCATCCCCATCCATCTCCATCCATCTCCATCCAACCATTTCCATCCACCTCAATCCATCTCCATCCACTCTCTTCCTCTCTGGGCTGTCCCATCCTGTCCTGTCCACCCTGCAGGCCACACCTCCTGTCTCTCTGTCTGTCCATCTCCATACTCTGCACCATGCAGTGCCCCACTCTGTCTGTCCTTCCTCCCAGTGCTTCCCCTCCATGGTCTCAGCCCAGGGGTGGCCCCAAGCCAGGAGAAGCTGGCCCCAGGCTGAGCCTCCTGGGCCACTGTCCTCAGCCCCAGCCATGCCCAGTGCCCAGCACCATCTCCCCCCTTCACCATCTCCCCCCTTCACCATCTCCTTTCCACCACCTCCCCACCACCATCCCCATCCCCTGTGCCCCCCCTCCCTGTCCCCTGTCCCCTGCCCCCTCCCTCTCCCCACCTGCTCCCTGTCCCCATCCCATCTGCTGACCCTGACCCCTCTGGAACTTCACAGCCCATTAGTGGCAGCAGCCTGGCAGGATGCCCATGGGTGAGGTGGGGACCTTGTGCCACCTCTCCCCCACCAGGTGACAAAAGTCTTCTCCTGGAGGGTGCTGTCCCCCAGCCCCTTCCATGGGGCAGCAAACTGGGGGGGGGATAGCTGTGCCCACGGCCTGCCCCACTTGTGACCGTGGGCAGGGTCTGCCCATCGTCCCCCCTGGCACCTCTCTGGCCTGGGAGGCATCTGAACAATGTCCCTGTCCCTGTCCCTGTGCCCCCCACACCCAGGCAGGGGGGGGCTGGCATCTGCTGGCTGCTGTCCCAGGAGCGTGGGAGGGCAGCGTTGGTGCCAGGGCTGCGGGGGTGGAGGGGACAGCTGCGGGGGCACCGAAATAGCCAGCGGGCAGCAGGGGCCAGGTGGCACCAACTTGGCCCTGGCATGGTCCCCAGAGCTGGGGACACACACACAGAGTCATTGCAGGGGGCAGATGTGCCCCCTAGGTACCCTCTTGCCCTTTTGGTGCCCCTGGCATCCTCTGTCCCACACCCTGCCCTATGGGCCCCCTCTGCCTCACACCCTGCCCACCCTGGCACCTGTTGCCCCACACCCTGCCCACCCTGGCACACTCTGCCCTACATCTGCCACCCCTGGCATGTATAGCCCCTCCACCTTCGTGGCCCCCTGGTACCTATTGCCCCACATCCTGCCCCCCTGGCACCTTCTACCCCACTCCCTGCCCCTCCCTGGCTCCCTCTGCCCCACATCTGCCACCCCCAGGCCCTGTTGCCCCACTCGGTGCCGCTCTGCCCCCCGAATCTCACTGCCCCCCACCCCCATATGGCCCCTGGCCCAGCCTGGCCCCTGCCCTATGCCAGGGGGCAGGTCCGTGCCCACCCGGCCCGGGAGGTGCCAGCCCCGGGAGAGCTGCCACAGGGTCAGAAGCTGCAGGAGGTTTCATAACGGCACCAGAGGGCACCGGGGGAGAGCTTGGGCAGTGCCAGGCTCAGCTCTGCCCCACAGCTGGCATGGCAGGGCTGCTGTGCCCACCCCACTGCACGGCCAGGGGAGGGCACAGGCAGATTGTGGTGCCACAGGGGGCTGGGTGCCCACATCTATGGGAGCCTCATGGGCTGGGTGCCCACATGGGGCTGGGTGTGGGCACCACACGTGGCTCAGTGCCCACAGCCATGGGCACCACATGGGGCTGGCTGCCCACAACCATGGGCACCACATGGAGATGAGTGCCCACAGCCATGGGCACCACATGGAGCTCAGTGCCCACAGCCATGGGCACCACATGGAGCTGAATGCCCACAGCCATGGGCACCACATGGAGCTGAGTGCCCACAGCCATTGGCACCACATGGAGATGAGTGCCCACAGCCATGGGCACCACATGGAGCTGAATGCCCACAGCCATGGGCACCACATGGGGCTGGGTGCCAACAACCATGGGCACCACATGGAGCTCAGTGCCCACAGCCATTGGCACCACATGGAGCTGAGTGCCCACAGCCATGGGCACCACATGGAGCTCAGTGCCCACAGCCATTGGCACCACATGGAGTTGAGTGCCCACAGCCATGGGCACCACATGGAGTTGAGTGCCCACAGCCATGGGCACCACATGGAGCTGAGTGCCCACAGCGATTGGCACCACATGGAGTTGAGTGCCCACAGCCATGGGCACCACATGGAGCTCAGTGCCCACAGCCATGGGCACCACATGGAGTTGAGTGCCCACAGCCATTGGCACCACATGGAGCTCAGTGCCCACAACCATGGGCACCACATGGAGCTGAGTGCCCACAGCCATGGGCACCACATGGAGCTCAGTGCCCACAGCGATTGGCACCACATGGAGTTGAGTGCCCACAGCCATGGGCACCACATGCAGCTCAGTGCCCACAACCATGGGCACCACATGGAGCTCAGTGCCCACAGCCATTTGCACCACATGGAGCTCAGTGCCCACAACCATGGGCACCACATGGAGCTGAGTGCCCACAGCCATGGGCACCACATGGAGCTCAGTGCCCACAGCGATTGGCACCACATGGAGTTGAGTGCCCACAGCCATGGGCACCACATGGAGCTCAGTGCCCACAACCATGGGCACCACATGGAGCTCAGTGCCCACAGCGATTGGCCACCAGGGGTCACCAGAGGACCTCCAACATCCCAGGCCTGGCCACGAGACCATGGCTGCCCCTCCCCCCCTCCCATCTCTCTGATCCCCCACAGCCCCCCACGACCCCCACCCCAAAACCCAACAGACTCCCAACACGACCCCCCCCAGGCCCTTCCCAATCCCCCACCCCAAAACCTCACTGCCCCAACAGTCCCAACACAACTGACCCCCAACACAGCCTCCAACACCTCCCAGCCCCCCCCCCCAAAACCTCACCCCAACCCCAAAGACCCTCCCCAAATGACTCCCAACCCTCCCCCAACACCCCCCAGGACACCCCAAAGACCCTCAATCTCACTGAGCCCCAACAGCCCCCCCAAAAAAACTGACTCCCAAAGACCCCCCCCAAATGACCCTCAAATGTACCCCCCATGACCTCCCAACACTTCCTTCCCAAACCCCACTGGCCCCCAACAGCCCACCCCCCAAAAAAATTCAACTGACCCCCAAAGACCCTCCAAGCCCCCCCTACCCCAAAACCTCACTGGCCCCCACCAGCTCTCCCCCAGGTCACCCCAACCCTCCTCCCACCCCCAACCCCCTCCCCCCAATTTCCCCCAGCTCTGTGCTTCCCCCCCCAGCTCTCTGCTCCCTGTCCCCATCACGCCCCAGTCCCTCACCCACCCTGCCCCCCCCTTCCCACAGCAGCCCCCTGCCTTTTTGAGGCTGCACCCCCCAGTCCAACCCCTCCCCCCCCCAGATATGGGCCCAAGGTTGGGGCTGAGTCCCCCCTGCCCCTCCCCCCTCAGATGCTGCCCCTGGTCCCACCTCGACATTCTGGGGGGGTTGGGCTCCAACCCTACTTTATTGCATCTGGGGGGGGTCACAGCAGCTCCCTGCCCCCACCCCAAAATTATTGGAGGGGTGGGGGAGGGTGTCCATGGCCTCCTCATGGCTGTGAGCCGATGGCAGGGGGGGTCCCCTTAAACCCCCTCCCCCCCCCAAAAAGCTGCTGCAGGGTCCAGGTGAGAGCCCTCAGGTCCCCCCTCAGCCCTCGCACCTCCTGCAGGAGAGCTTCAAACTGAGGCGGGGGAGGGGCAGGAACTGGGCCTGTGGGAGAGACACAGAGACCCCCCCAAAAAAAACCAGAGCTGTGAGAGAGGCCCCCCCGGGATGATTTAGGGTGCAGAGGGGACCCTAAAGCCACCCCAGCAGTGCCCGCCCCCTGTAAGTGATGCCCCCCCCCCATTTTGGGCTGCAGAGGGGACCCTACTCCCCCCCCATCAGCACCCTACCCCCCCCAAAAATGACCCTTCCCCAATTTGGGGTGCAGAGGGGACCCTGACCTCCCTCCCCTCAAGCTCTGAGGTCCCAGGGGGGTCACTTAAGGAGTCCAGGGGGGAGGGGGGGGACTCTGTCATTGTGCCCCCACCCCAACTCACCTGCACAGGGGAGCCCAGGGAGCTGGGGGGCAGATGGGGGATGGGCAGGGTGGGGGCTGAGGGTGTCCAGCGGGAACTGAGGGGATCCTGGGGGGGGCTGGGTGCTGGGGGACTTCAGGGGAGGGGTTAGGGGTGCTGGCGGGAGCTGGATGCTGAGGGGTTCTGGATGGGGGTCTGGATGGGTGCTGAGGGGTTCTTGGGGGACCTCTGGGGAGGGCTGGGTGCTGAAAGGTTCTGGGGGGGCCTCTGGGGAGGGCTGGGTGCTGAGGGGTTCTGGGTGGGGGTCTGGGGAGGGCTGGGTACTGAGGGGTTCTGGGGGGGGATTGGGGGAGGGCTGGGTGCTGAGGGGTTCTGGGGGGGGCTCCGGGCAGGGCTGGGTGCTGAGGGGTTCTTGGGGGTCCTCTGGGGAGGGCTGGGTGCTGAGGGATTCTGGGTGGGGGTCTGGGGAGGGCTGGGTGCTGAGGGATTCTGGGGGGGGATTGGGGGAGGGCTGGGTGCTGAGGGCATCCAGAGGGTGCTGGGAGGGTGCTGGGGAGGACTGGGGGTCGAGGGTCTCCATGGCAGGGGTTGAGGGTGCTGGGGGAGCCTGGGGGGTGAGGAGAGGCTCTGTGGGGGGGTCCTGGGTGCCAAGGATGCTCAGGGTGGGCTTTGAGGGTGCTGGGGGAGTCTGAGTGTTGAGGTCCTTTTGGGGAGGCTGGGAGGGTCCTGAGGGGGTCTTGGTGGGGAGGGTCACCATGGGGTCCTGGGGGGGTGCTGTGGGGGTGCCCCTGGAGGCTTGAGTGGGTCCCGGGGGGCTCTGGGTGCTGGGAGGCTCTGGTGGGGACTGGGAGGGACTGGTGGAGCCCAGACCCAGTTGGGGTGGGAGGGCAGGGGGGGGTGGAGGCATCAGGGGGGGGTTCTGTGAGGGCCAGGGTGAGCGGGGAGCAGCAGAAGGTCCATCAGGGCCTGGGGCAAGGTCCACACCTGGGGAGGGAAGGGACACAGAGGGCTGGAGGCCTCTGCACTGCTGCCTGCAGGGCCAGCAGCTGGGAGTGGTGTGAAGGACACCAGACACATCAGCCAACCCCACCCAGCAGCCATCAACCACCTCCAACCATCAACCATCTGCATCCACCTCCAACCTTCTGCATCCATCTCCAACCATCAACCTTCTGCATCCACCTCCAACCTTCTGCATCCATCTCCAACCATCAACCTTCTGCAACCATCTCCAACCTTCTGCATCCATCTCCAACCATCAACCATCTGCATCCATCTCCAACCATCAACCTTCTGCATCCACCTCCAGCCTTCTGCATCCACCTCCAACCATCAACCTTCTGCATCCATCTCCAACCTTCTGCATCCATCTCCAACCATCAACCTTCTGCATCCACCATCAACCTTCTGCATCCATCTCCAACCTTCTGCATCCATCTCCAACCTTCTGCATCCATCTCCAAGCATCAACCTTCTGCATCCGCCATCAACCATCTGCATCCATCTCCAACCTTCTGCATCCATCTCCAACCATCAACCTTCTGCATCCACCTCCAACCATCAACCTTCTGCATCCATCTCCAACCATCAACCTTCTGCATCCACCTCCAACCATCAACCTTCTGCATCCATCTCCAACCATCTGCATCCATCTCCAACCATCAACCTTCTGCATCCACCTCCAACCATCTGCATCCACCTCCAACCATCAACCTTCTGCATCCATCTCCAACCATCAACCATCTGCATCCATCTCCAAGCATCAACCTTCTGCATCCATCTCCATCAACCATCTGCATCCATCTCCAACCATCTGCATCCACCTCCAACCATCAACCTTCTGCATCCATCTCCAACCATCAACCATCTGCAACCATCTCCAACCATCTGCATCCATCTCCAACCATCAACCATCTGCATCCATCCATCCATCTCCATCCATCCATCATCCATCCATCATCCATCTCCACCCATCATCCATCTCCATCCATCCATCATCCATCCATCATCCATCTCCATCCATCTCCATCTCCATCCATCTCCTCAGTTTTTCAGGAGAAGCAGAGTGTGAGGCTGCTTTCTGCTGCCAGAAGTTGCACATTTCTGGAAGCAACAGAGGAATACAAGAAAAAGGCAGAGGGACACAGCACAGGGAGAGGCCAAAGGAGAGAGGCACAAACTGCAGCTCTGGAGCATCTGTGGCCCTGCTGCTGCCTTGCTGAGAGCATCTCCTACTGACAGCATCTGGCACTTGGACTCTGCTTTCAACAAACACCCAACAGGAGGCAGCAGTGGAATAAGAGAGCAAAGGTTTGGGCTGCAGCTGGCTCCAGAAACTGCCTAGGAGTCCCAGAGTTTCAGAGTGACAGCCACAGAGTGGCAGAGTCACAGTCACAGAGTCACAGAGTCACAGCCACAGAGTCACAGTCACAGAGTCACAGTCACAGAGTCACAGCCACAGAGTCACAGAGTCACAGCCACAGAGTCACAGCCACTGAGCCACAGTCACAGAGTCACAGCCACAGAGTCACAGCCACAGAGTCACAGCACCACAGCCACAGAGTCACAGCCAGAGAGTCACAGCCACAGAGTCACAGCCACAGAGTCACAGCCACAGAGTCACAGCACCACAGCCACAGAGTCACAGCCACAGAGTCACAGTCACAGCACCACAGCCACAGAGTCACAGCCACAGTCACAGAGTCACAGTCACAGAGTCACAGAGTCACAGTCACAGAGTCACAGAGTCACAGTCACAGAGTCACAGTCACAGTCACAGTCACAGAGTCACAGTCACAGAGTCACAGAGTCACACAGAGTCACAGTCACAGCCACAGAGTCACAGTCACAGAGTCACAGCCACAGAGTCACAGAGTCACAGCCACAGAGTCACAGCCACAGAGTCACAGCCACAGAGTCACAGTCACAGAGTCACAGAGTCACAGTCACAGAGTCACAGAGTCACAGCCACAGAGTCACAGTCACAGAGTCACAGTCACAGAGTCACAGTCACAGAGTCACAGAGTCACAGCCACAGAGTCACAGCCACAGAGTCACAGAGTCACAGAGTCACAGTCACAGAGTCACAGAGTCACAGAGTCACAGCCACAGAGTCACAGTCACAGAGTCACAGCCACAGAGTCACAGTCACAGAGTCACAGAGTCACAGTCACAGAGTCACAGAGTCACAGCCACAGAGTCACAGTCACAGAGTCACAGTCACAGAGTCACAGTCACAGAGTCACAGAGTCACAGCCACAGAGTCACAGCCACAGAGTCACAGAGTCACAGAGTCACAGTCACAGAGTCACAGAGTCACAGCCACAGAGTCACAGTCACAGAGTCACAGTCACAGAGTCACAGTCACAGTCACAGAGTCACAGTCACAGAGTCACAGAGTCACAGTCACAGAGTCACAGAGTCACAGCCACAGAGTCACAGTCACAGAGTCACAGAGTCACAGTCACAGAGTCACAGTCACAGAGTCACAGTCACAGAGTCACAGAGTCACAGCCACAGAGTCACAGAGTCACAGTCACAGAGTCACAGTCACAGAGTCACAGAGTCACAGAGTCACAGCCACAGAGTCACAGTCACAGAGTCACAGCCACAGAGTCACAGCACCACAGCCACTGAGCCACAGCCACACAGTCACAGCCACACAGTCACAGTCAGAGTCACAGGGCATTGGGATGGATGATCTCCAGAGGTCCCTTCTGGGCCCTAACATTCTGTGATTCTTTTATTCATCCATCCCTCTCCATCCATCCCTCTGTGGTGGTAAGGCCATGACCCATGGCCCAGTACAGATCCAGACAGGCCTCAAGATGTCCAGACAGGTCCTTCCTCTCCTTCCTGCCACAACAACAGGGCAAGGCAAGAGGAACAAAGGGGACAGGCCCTTGGCTGTCTGGTAAACAAGATGCCAGCTGGGGGCAGAGCACGAAAGCTCCCCCAGACATGAGGTCCTGGCCTCTGCCTTTGATGGTCATAGCCTGGCAGAAGGCTTCCCATTGGGTGGCTGCATGTTAGCTTTAGTGCCCATTGGACCAAGGGACCTCTGGCATTTTGTATATATGCAAGGGGCTAGGGAGCCTGGGGGCTTGCTCAGATCCCCTTGCTCAGATCCCCTTGCTCAGATCCTCCTTACTCAGATCCACCTTGCTCAGATCCACCTTGCTCAGATCCCCTTGCTCAGATCCCCTTGCTCAGATCCTCCTTACTCAGATCCCCTTGCTCAGATCCACCTTGCTCAGATCCACCTTGCTCAGATCCCCTTGCTCAGATCCACCTTACTCAGATCCACCTTGCTCAGATCCCCTTGCTCAGATCCACCTTGCTCAGATCCCCTTGCTCAGATCCACCTTGCTCAGATCCCCTTGCTCAGATCCCCTTGCTCAGATCCACCTTGCTCAGATCCTCCTTGCTCAGATCCTCCTTGCTCAGATCCTCCTTGCTCAGATCCACCTTGCTCAGATCCCCTTGCTCAGATCCACCTTGCTCAGATCCACCTTGCTCAGATCCCCTTGCTCAGATCCACCTTGCTCAGATCCCCTTGCTCAGATCCCCTTGCTCAGATCCACCTTGCTCAGATCCCCTTGCTCAGATCCCCTTGCTCAGGTCCCCTTGCTCAGATCCACCTTGCTCAGATCCCCTTGCTCAGATCCACCTTACTCAGATCCTCCTTGCTCAGATCCACCTTGCTCAGATCCCCTTGCTCAGATCCACCTTGCTCAGATCCACCTTGCTCAGATCCCCTTGCTCAGATCCACCTTGCTCAGATCCCCTTGCTCAGATCCCCTTGCTCAGATCCCCTTGCTCAGATCCCCTTGCTCAGATCCACCTTGCTCAGATCCCCTTGCTCAGATCCCCTTGCTCAGATCCCCTTGCTCAGATCCACCTTGCTCAGATCCACCTTGCTCAGATCCACCTTGCTCAGATCCCCTTGCTCAGATCCACCTTGCTCAGATCCCCTTGCTCAGATCCCCTTGCTCAGATCCACCTTGCTCAGATCCACCTTGCTCAGATCCCCTTGCTCAGATCCCCTTGCTCAGATCCACCTTGCTCAGATCCACCTTGCTCAGATCCCCTTGCTCAGATCCCCTTGCTCAGATCCACCTTACTCAGATCCACCTTGCTCAGATCCCCTTGCTCAGATCCCCTTGCTCAGATCCACCTTGCTCAGATCCACCTTGCTCAGATCCCCTTGCTCAGATCCACCTTGCTCAGATCCACCTTGCTCAGATCCCCTTGCTCAGATCCACCTTACTCAGATCCACCTTGCTCAGATCCCCTTGCTCAGATCCACCTTACTCAGATCCCCTTGCTCAGATCCACCTTGCTCAGATCCCCTTGCTCAGATCCACCTTGCTCAGATCCACCTTGCTCAGATCCACCTTGCTCAGATCCCCTTGCTCAGATCCACCTTGCTCAGATCCCCTTGCTCAGATCCCCTTGCTCAGATCCACCTTGCTCAGATCCCCTTGCTCAGATCCCCTTGCTCAGATCCCCTTGCTCAGATCCACCTTGCTCAGATCCACCTTGCTCAGATCCCCTTGCTCAGATCCCCTTGCTCAGATCCACCTTGCTCAGATCCACCTTGCTCAGATCCCCTTGCTCAGATCCACCTTGCTCAGATCCCCTTGCTCAGATCCCCTTGCTCAGATCCCCTTGCTCAGATCCACCTTGCTCAGATCCACCTTGCTCAGATCCCCTTGCTCAGATCCCCTTGCTCAGATCCACCTTGCTCAGATCCCCTTGCTCAGATCCCCTTGCTCAGATCCCCTTGCTCAGATCCCCTTGCTCAGATCCCCTTGCTCAGATCCACCTTGCTCAGATCCACCTTGCTCAGATCCACCTTGCTCAGATCCCCTTGCTCAGATCCACCTTGCTCAGATCCACCTTGCTCAGATCCCCTTGCTCAGATCCACCTTCTCAGATCCCCTTGCTCAGATCCACCTCTCTCAGATCCACCTGCTCAGATCCCCTTGCTCAGATCCACCTTGCTCAGATCCCCTTGCTCAGATCCCCTTGCTCAGATCCACCTTGCTCAGATCCCCTTGCTCAGATCCACCTTACTCAGATCCACCTTGCTCAGATCCACCTTGCTCAGATCCCCTTACTCAGATCCCCTTGCTCAGATCCCCTTGCTCAGATCCCCTTACTCAGATCCCCTTGCTCAGATCCTCCTTACTCAGATCCACCTGGCTCAGATCCACCTTGCTCAGATCCACCTTGCTCAGATCCCCTTGCTCAGATCCACCTTGCTCAGATCCACCTTGCTCAGATCCCCTTGCTCAGATCCACCTTGCTCAGATCCCCTTGCTCAGATCCACCTTGCTCAGATCCACCTTGCTCAGATCCACCTTGCTCAGATCCCCTTGCTCAGATCCCCTTGCTCAGATCCACCTTGCTCAGATCCCCTTACTCAGATCCCCTTGCTCAGATCCCCTTGCTCAGATCCACCTTGCTCAGATCCCCTTGCTCAGATCCCCTTGCTCAGATCCCCTTGCTCAGATCCACCTTGCTCAGATCCCCTTGCTCAGATCCCCTTGCTCAGATCCACCTTGCTCAGATCCACCTTGCTCAGATCCCCTTGCTCAGATCCCCTTACTCAGATCCACCTTACTCAGATCCCCTTACTCAGATCCCCTTGCTCAGATCCACTTGCTCAGATCCCCTTGCTCAGATCCCCTTGCTCAGATCCCCTTGCTCAGATCCACCTTACTCAGATCCACCTTGCTCAGATCCACCTTGCTCAGATCCCCTTGCTCAGATCCCCTTGCTCAGATCCACCTTACTCAGATCCACCTTGCTCAGATCCACCTTGCTCAGATCTGCCTTGCTGTTGCTTGCTCAAGCCTTGCTCACACCTGCTGAAGCCTCTCCTCACTCCAAGCCTTGTCATCTCCAGTGTCCTGCCTTGCCTCCAGTGCCTGGTCCAGAGCCCTGGGATAAAGCCTGAGCTTCCAGCTGGATTACAAACTGACAGTTTCTGGAGCCTGTCAGCAGAGAGAGCAAGGCAGGGACCATCTCCAAATTCCCACTGTAATCCTTGTGAGTAAACCCTGGCCTGCTCAGATCTTCCTCAGGGTTATTGGTTGGCCTTTGGTTTCTCAGTGGGTGAAGCTGTTTGTGTCGGAGCTTTTCCAGTCTCTGAACTCTCTAAATTGTGTCCAAGTTGCCATTAAGCAATCTGCAAGAATTCACAACCCAATAGAACCTGTAAATAATTCTATCAGTTTTGTACAGAGTTTTGGGGTGGGGTTTTGGGAACATAAAAATAATTATATTTTATAATTCCCACCTTGTTAATTTAACCCAAACTAATACACCATCTCCATCCATCTCCATCCATCCATCATCCATCCATCCATCCATCTCCATCCATCCATCTCCATCCATCCATTCATCTCCATCCATCCATCTCCATCCATCTCCATTCATCCCTATCCATCTCTTTCCATCCATCTCCTTTCATCCATCTCCATCCATCCATCTCCATCCATCTCCATTCCTCCCCATCCATCTCCTTTCATCCATCTCCATCCATCCATCTCCCTCCTCCTGCCTGTTTCCTGATGTTTGTTCCTCGTGGTAGCTTCTGTACCAGGTTTGGCTCCAGGATCTGTGTTCCATGTGGTAGACTCTGGACTCAAATGGCTGCTCCTCCTGGTGCCTTCTGGACCTGCTTCTCCTGGAGGATGTGAGCTCCTCCTGGTGCCTTCTGGACCTGCTTCTGATGGAGGATGTGAGCTCCTCATGGTGCCTTCTGGACCTGCTTCTCCTGGAGGATGTGAGCTCCTCATGGTGCCTTCTGGACCTGCTTCTGATGGAGGATCTGTGGTCATTGTGGTACCATCCAGGTCCAGTTCCACTGAAGGACCTGAAGTATCTATGTCACCTTCTGGACCTGCTTCTGCTGCAGGAGGTGTGGTCACCATGGTACCTTCAGGACTTGGTTCTGGTGGAGGATGTGAGCTCCTCATGGTACCGTCTGGACCTGGTTCTGCTGCAGAACTTGTGGTCCATGTGGTACCATCCACGTTGAGCTCCACTGAAGGACCTGTGGTACCCATGTCACCTTCCAGACCTGCTTCTGCTGCAGGATGTGAGGTCACCATGGTGCCTTCTGGACCAGCTTCTGCTGCAGGATGTGTGGTCACCATGGCACCTTCTGGACCAGCTTCTGCTGCAGGATGTGTGGTCACCATGGCACCTTCTGGACCAGCTTCTGCTGCAGGATGTGTGGTCACCATGGCACCTTCTGGACCAGCTTCTGCTGCAGGATGTGTGGTCACCATGGTGCCTTCTGGACCAGCTTCTGCTGCAGGATGTGTGGTCACCATGGTACCTTCCGGACCAGCTTCTGCTGCAGGATGTGTGGTCACTATGGTACCTTCTGGACCAGCTTCTGCTGCAGGATGTGTGGTCACCATGGTGCCTTCTGGACCAGCTTCTGCTGCAGGATGTGTGGTCACCATGGTGCCTTCTGGACCAGCTTCTGCTGCAGGATGTGTGGTCACCATGGCACCTTCCAGACCTGCTTCTGCTGCAGGATGTGTGGTCACCATGGCACCTTCTGGACCAGCTTCTGCTGCAGGATGTGTGGTCACCATGGTGCCTTCTGGACCAGCTTCTGCTGCAGGATGTGTGGTCACCATGGTGCCTTCTGGACCAGCTTCTGCTGCAGGATGTGTGGTCACCATGTCACCTTCCAGACCTGCTTCTGCTGCAGGATGTGTGGTCACCATGGCACCTTCTGGACCAGCTTCTGCTGCAGGATGTGTGGTCACCATGGCACCTTCTGGACCAGCTTCTGCTGCAGGATCTGTGGTCACCATGGCACCTTCTGGACCTGCTTCTGCTGCAGGATGTGTGGTCACCATGGCACCTTTAGGGTCTGCTTCTGTTGGAGAATGTGAGCTCCTCATAGTCCCCTCTGGGTCTGCTTCTCCTGGAGGTGTGGTCCATGTGGTATCATCCAGAGCCAGTTCCACTGAAGGACCTGGAGTGCCCATGCCACCTTTTGGACCTGCTGGAGGATGTGTGGTCACCATGGCACCTTCAGGACTTTGTTCTGCTAGAGGATGTGAGATCCTCCTGGTACCTTCTGGACCTGCTTCTGCTGGAGGATGCATGGTCATCATGGAGCCTTCTAGATCTGGTTCTTCTGGGGGATGTGTGGTCATCCTTGTACCTTCTGGACCTGCTTCTGTTGGAGGATGGGAGCTCCTTGTGGTACCTTCAGGGTCTGCTTCTGCTGCAGGACTTGTGGTCCATGCGGTACCATCCAGAGACAGTTCCATTGAAGGACCTGGAGTATCTATGTCAACTTCAGGACCTGCTTCTGCTGCAGGCTGTGTGCTCCTCCTGGTCCCTTCAGGACCTGCCTCTGCTGGAGGTTCTGTGCTCCTCCTGGTCCCTTCAGGACCTGCCTCTGCTGGAGGTTCTGTGCTCCTCCTGGTCCCTTCAGGACCTGCCTCTGCTGGAGGTTCTGTGCTCCTCCTGGTCCCTTCAGGACCTGCCTCTGCTGGAGGTTCTGTGCTCCTCCTGGTCCCTTCAGGACCTGCCTCTGCTGGAGGTTCTGTGCTCCTCCTGGTCCCTTCAGGACCTGCCTCTGCTGGAGGTTCTGTGCTCCCCCTGGTCCCTTCAGGACCTGCCTCTGCTGGAGGTTCTGTGCTCCCCCTGGTCCCTTCAGGACCTGCTTCTGCTGGAGGTTCTGTGCTCCCCCTGGTCCCTTCAGGACCTGCTTCTGCTGGAGGTTCTGTGCTCCCCATGTCACCCTCAGGCCCTGGGGGCTCTGCAGGCTGTGTGCTCCTCAGGACATCTCCTAGACCAAGGCCTGCAGAAGTTGTCCCTGGGGTGCCACCCACCCCCAAGTGTGCCACAGGAGCTGTGCTGCTCATGGCACCCTCAGGCCCTGGCTGTGGCAGCTTCTGCATGCCCCACGTGGCCTCCCCTGCAGGGATCTCCATGGTGGGCACCGAGTCCTGCCCTGCTTTGGGCCTGGCTCCTGGTGTGCTACCAACTGGGTCCTGCCCCACTTTGGCCTGGCTGGCGCTGATGGGGTCCTGCCATGCCGGCTCTGGGGTGACCTGGATGGGCACTGCCACAGGCCCTGGGTGCCACTGGGAGGCACCAGCTGGATCCTGCCCTGCCTTGGCCTTGGCACTTTGCATGGTCCCAGCCAAACCCTGTCCTGGTGGCTTCCTGGTGGCACCTGCCAGACCCTGCTCAGCACTGGGCCAAGGGATCCCTGCAGTGCTGGGGGAATCTTGCCCTGCTCTGGGCTGGGTGATGCGGATGGGACCCACTGGATCCCATCCTGCCTTGGACCTGATGGTGTCAGCTGGATCCCACCCAGCCTTGGACCTGTTTATTCCCACTGGATCCTGTCCTGTTTTGAAACTGTTGGCTTCTACTGGATCCCATCTTGCTTTGGACCTGTTGGTTCCCACTGGATCCCATCCTGGTTTGGACCTGTTGGTTCTCACTGGATCCCATCCAGCCTTGGACCTGTTGGTTCTCACTGGATCCCATCCTGGTTTGGACCTGTTGGTTCTCACTGGATCCCATCCAGCCTTGGATTTGTTGGTTCTCACTGGATCCCATCTTGCCTTGGACCTATTGCTTCCCACTGGATCCCATCTTGCTTTGAACCTATTGTTTCCCACTGGATCCCATCCAGCCTTGGATCTGTTGGTTCTCACTGGATCCCATCCAGCCTTGGTCCTGTTGGTTCTCACTGGATCCCATCTTGCTTTGGACCTGTTGGCTCCCACTGGATCCCATCCTGGTTTGGACCTGTTGGTTCTCACTGGAACCCATCCAGCCTTGGACCTATTGGTTCTCACTGGATCCCATCCAGCCTTGGACCTGTTGGTTCTCACTGGATCCCATCCTGGTTTGGACCTGTTGGCTTCCACTGGATCCCATCCAGCCTTGGGCCTGGAGGCACCAGCTGGATCCTTCCCTGCCTTGGGCTTGGTGCTCTGGATGCGGCCAGCTGGGTCCTGCTCTGCTTTCAGCCGACTGATCCTCAGCACCCGGTTGGGATCTCGCCCAGCGCTGGCCTGGCTGGCACTGGCTTGGCCCTGTCCTGCAGGGCCCTGGGGGCTGCTGGCCGTGGGTGAGGTCCTTGTTGGTGACACCAGGACCCTGTGTCCTGCAGCATGGAGAGGGCAGTTCAGCTCTGGGGGAACACCAAGGGCCAGGGGTGGGGACAGGGTCAGGGGGACAGGGTCAGAGGGACATGGGGACAAGGTCAGTGGGACACAGGGACAGGGTCATGGGGATATGGGTCAGTGAGACGTTAGGGACAGAGACACTGGGACGTGGGACATGGGGACAGAGTCAGTGGGACGTGGACACAGGGTCAGTGGGACACGGGGAAATGGTCAGTGGGACATGGGATACGAGGCCAGGGTCAATGGGACACTGAGGCCAGGGTCAGTGGGACATGGGACATGGGGACAAGGTCAGTGGGACACAGGGACAAGGCCAATGGGACATTGGGAACAGGGTCAGTGGGACATGGGGACAAGGCCAGTGGGACATGGGGAAAGGGTCAGTGGGACATGGGGACAAGGTCAGTGGGACACAGGGACAAGGCCAATGGGACATTGGGAACAGGGTCAGTGGGACATGGGGACAAGGCCAATGGGACATTGGGGTCAACAGGACATTGAGGACAGGGTCCCAGCAGCCCCCTGAGCCCCTGCCCGTCGGGATGCAGAGCTCCATCCCAGCTCCTCCTCCCCTTGCCTGGTGCCCACACGGTGCTGGCTCCGTCCCAGAGTGAGGTGGGGACAAGGGACCCTGCCGAGGGGGACACCTGTGTGGGCAGCACCTGCAGCTGGTGGGGAGAGGGCTCTGCAGGGTGGACATCCAGGGAGGTCAACTCATCTGTGGGAAGAGGAGCCCAGGAGCTCATGGCACTGCCCCCTGCCCATGCTGCAGGGTCCCTCAGCTGCCACTCCCCAGCCCTGCTCCCCAGCCCCTTCCCCAGCCTCACTGCCCTCCTCTGGACCTGCTCCAGCTCCTCAGTGCCCTCCCTGCACTGTGAGATGCCCAAAACCGCCCCCAGCACTCGAGCTGTGCCCTCTCCAGCACCCAGCCCGGGTAGCCAATCCCTGCCCTGCCCTGCTGGCCACACCTCAGCCCCCAGCCCAGCCCCCGGGTACCTGCGCAGACGACGGCGGCGTCCTCCCGGTGCTGGCAGTTGGTGACCCCCCAGGGGGCCGCCGGGCACTGCAGCAGGGAGGATTCATTGCCCTGGCACCGAACATCATCCAGCCAGATGCGGCCACTGCCCTCGCCGAAGAAAGCTGCCCGGGGGGCGTCCAGGGCACCGCCGCAGCCCAGCTGCCTGCAGACCACCCCCGCGTCCGGCAGCCCCCAGAGGTCGTCGCAGACGGTGCCCCAATGCCCCTCGTGGAACACCTCCAGGCGCCCGGCACAGCGCCCGGTGCCCCCCACCAGCCGCAGGAGGGCAGCGCCTGGGGGAGAGGCTCAGGTCAGGGCCAGCAGGGCGGAGGTGACCTTGGCAAGGGAAGCACAGACTCACGGAGTCCCAGCAGGGTGGGGGCTGGGTGGGGGCTCCGGAGATCAGCCAGGCCGAGCCCCTGCCAGAACAGGGTCACCCCATGCACAGGTGGGCATCGTGCTGTTGGGGTACTGGTTGGTTGGACTGGATGATCCCAGAGGGATTTTCCAGCCCTCAGGATTCTGTGGTGGGGTTGGGAGGGACCTCTGGAGATCATCAAGTCCAAGCCCACCCCCCTCCCAATGGCAAGGCAAAGTCACCCAGAGCAGGTCACACAAGGAACAGCTCCAAGGGGATTGGAAGCTCTCCAGGGATGGAGACTCCACCACCTCCCTGGGCAGCCTGCTCCAGGGCTCTGGCACCCTGAACCCCACTTGGTGATTAACCATCAGCAGCTAATTAACGACCACCTCCAAGGAGCAGTCACTTAAGTAGCAAACACCCCCCAATGCCAGCAGGGTGAGGCTGGAAGGGACCTCTGGAGCACACCCAGCCCAACCTCCTCTGCTCCAGCAGGGCACCCCCAGCAGCTTGCCCAGGGGCACAATGCTCAGGGGGGGTTGGAAGCTCTGCAGAGGAGGAGACTCCACAACCTCTCTGGGCAGCCTGCTCCAGGCCTCCAGCAGCCTCAACACCAAGGAAGTTTCTCCTCCAGCTCAGGTGGCACCTTCAGGGTGCCACTTTGTGCCCCTTGCCCCTTGGCCTGTCCCTGGGCACCACTCAGCAGAGCCTGGCCCCAGCCTCTTGCCCCCCACAGCTCCTTCAGCTGCTGCTGAGCATTGCTCAGATCCCCCCTGGGGCTGCTCTGCTCCAGGCTCTCAGCCTCCTCATGGCCTCCCCTGGACTCTCCCCAGCAGCTCCCAGGTCCCTCTGGCACTGGGGGAGCCCAGACCTGGCCTCAGGGCCCCTCCAGCTGTGCCCTCTGCAGCCCTCAGCACCCCAAGGGAGCTCAAGCCTCCAGCTGCAGAGGCACACAGCCCCAAGTGCCCTGGGAGAGCACCAGCAACATCCTGTGCCCACCATGCCCAGCACCACCCTCTGTGCCCTGCACCTGTGCCCACCGTGCCCAGCACCACTCTGCTGTGCCCCATGCCCACTGTGCCCATCAACATCCTGCCTGGGCACTGCCCACCATGCCCATCACCACTCTGCTATGCCCTATGCCTGTCAACACACTGCCCAAGCACCCTGTATCTGTGCCCACCATGCCCATCACCCCCCTGCTGTGCCCTATACCCACCATGCCCATCACCACTCTGCTGTGCCCCGTGCCCACTGTGCCTATCACCATCCTGCCTGGGCACCCTGTACCCCTGCCCACCATGCCTGTGACCACCCTGCTGTGCCCTGTGCCCACTGTGCCCATCAGCACCCTGCCTGGGCACCCTGTACCCCTGTCCACTATGTCTATCAACACCCTGCTGTGCCCTGTGCCCACTGTGCCCATTAACACCTGGCCTGGGCACCCTGTACTGTGACCACCATGTACACGACCACCCTGCTGTGCCCACTGTGCCCATCAACACCCTGCTTGGTCACCCGGTACCCATGCACACCCTGTGCCCATCACCACCCTGTTCCCATGCCCACCATGCCCATACCCACCCTGCTGTGCCCTGTGCCCATCAGCACCCTGACTGGACACCCTGTATCCATGCACACTATGCCCATCACCACCCCATTCCCATCACCACCCTGCCATACCCTGTGCCCACCCTACCTGTGCAGGCAGTGCCAGTGCAGGCTGTGCTCTGTGGCGTGGTGCCTGCAGGCGGTGCCAGGCTGGTGGCCCAGGGTGGCTCAGCAGTGCCAAAGGGCTGGAAGTGGTGCCCTGTGTGCCAAGCTGGTCAGCCAAGCTGCCCCCCCTCCAGTAGGGTTCCTCTCCCAACTGGGTGCCTCCCACAGTTTGGTGCCTCCCACAGTTTGGTGTCCCCCCCAGTTTGGTTCCCCCCCAGTTTGGTGTCCCCCCCAGTTTGGTGCCCTCCCCCAGTTTGGTGCCCCCCCCCCCCCAGTTTGGTGCTCCCCCTAGTTGGGTGTCCCCCTAAGCTGGGTGCCCTCCCCACTTGGGTGCCCCTCCCAGTTTGGTGCCCCCTCCCCAGTTTGGTGCCCCCCCACCGGGTGCCCTCCCCAGCCTCACCCCCTCGGGCGCGCACCTGAGCAGACGGCGCTGGCATCCTCCTCGTGGGTGCAGACGTGCGGGCGCCAGCCGCGGTGCGGGCACTGTGCCAGGCGCCGCTCCCGGCCGCGGCACCGCACTCCGTTCAGCCAGATGGGCCCCGAGCCCTCCCCGAACCAGGCCCCCGCGGGCGCGGCCAGGGGCTGCCCGCAGCCGAGCTGCCTGCAGACCACCGCCGCTGCCGCCAGCCCCCAGTCGTCGTCGCAGACACTGCCCCAGCGCCCCGCGTGCCACAGCTCCACGCGCCCGGCGCAGCGCCCAGGACCCCCTGCCAGCCGCACCGGGAAGGGCTCTGCGGGCACCCAGCCCTCAGCCGCTGCCGCCCACCGCGCCTGGCAGCCCCCCCCCCGGGACCCGCTGGGACCCACTGGGACCCGCTGGGACCAAATGGGAGCCCTGAACCCACCGAGACCCACTAGGACCTGCTGGGACCGACTGGGAACCACCGGGCCCAACTGGGAACCACTGGGACCAAATGGGAGCCCTGAACCCACTGGGACCCACTGGGACCTGCTGGGACCGACTGGGAACCACTGGGACCCACTGGGAACCGCTGGGACCAAACGGGAGCCCTGAACCCACTGGGACCCACTGGGACCTGCTGGGACCAACTGGGAACCACTGGGACCAACTGGGAACCACTGGGACCAAACGGGAGCCCTAAACCCACTGGGACCTGCTGGGACTGACTGGGAACCACCGGGACCAACTGGGAACCACTGGGACCAAATGGGAGCCCTGAACCCACTGGGACCCACTGGGACCTGCTGGGACCAACTGGGAACCACTGGGAACCACCGGGACCAACTGGGAACCACTGGGACCAAATGGGAGCCCTGAACCCACTGGGACCTGCTGGGACTGACTGGGAACCACCGGGACCAACTGGGAACCGCTGGGACCAAACGGGAGCCCTGAACCCACTGGGACCTGCTGGGACTGACTGGGAATCACCGGGACCAACTGGGAACCACTGGGACCAAACGGGAGCCCTGAACCCACCGAGACCCACTGGGACCTGCTGGGACCGACTGGGAACCACCGGAACCAACTGGGAACCACTGGGACCCGCTGGGACCCACTGGGACCCGCTGGGACCAAATGGGACCAACTGGGAACCACCGGGACCAACTGGGAACCACTGGGACCAAATGGGAGCCCTGAACCCACTGGGACCCACTGGGACCTGCTGGGACTGACTGGGAACCAGCAGGACCAACTGGGAACCGCTGGGACCAAATGGGAGCCCTGAACACACTGGGAACCACTGGGACCCACTGGGACCTGCTGGAACCGACTGGGAACCACTGGGACCCACTGGGAAGCGCTGGGACCAACTGGGAACCACTGGGACCAAACAGGAGCCCTGAACCCACTGGGACCCACTGGGACCTGCTGGGACTGACTGGGAACCACCGGGACCAACTGGGAACCACTGGGACCAAATGGGAGCCCTGAACCAACTGGGACCAACTGGGACCTGCTGGAACCGACTGGGAACCACTGGGACCAACTGGGAACCCCAATCCCATCTGGGACCAACTGGAAACCACTGGGACCAGCTGGGAACCGCTGGGAACCAAATGGGAGCCCTGAACCAACTGGGACCAACTGGGACCTGCTGGGACCGACTGGGAACCACTGGGACCAACTAGGAGCCCCAGTCCCAACTAGGACCAACTGGGAAACACTGGGACCTGCTGGGAACCCCAATCCCATCTGGGACTAACTGGGACCTGCTGGGAACCCCAATCCCAACTGGGACCAACTGGGAACTGCTGAGACCAAATGGGAGCCCTGAACCCACTGGGACCCACTGGGACCTGCTGGGACCGACTAGGTACCACTGGGACCAACTGGGAGCCCCAGTCCCAACTGGGACCTGCTGGGAACCACTGGGACCTGCTGGGAGCCCCAGTCCCAACTGGGACCAACTGGGAAACACTGGGACCAACTGGGAACCCCAATTCCAACTGGGACCAACTAGGAACCGCTGGGACCAAATGGGAGCCCTGAACCCACTGGGACCCACTGGGACCATCTGGGAACCGCTGGGAACCAAATGGGAGCCCTGAACCAACTGGGACCAACTGGGACCTGCTGGGACCGACTGGGTACCACTGGGACCAACTGGGAGCCCCAATCACAACTGGGATCAACTGGGAACCACTAGGACCTGCTGGGAACCCCAATCCCATCTGGGACCAACTGGGACCAGCTGGGAACTCCAATCCCAACTGGGACCAACTGGGAACCACTGGGACCAAATGAGAGCCCTGAACACACTGGGACCAACTGGGAACCACTGAGACCTGCTGGGAACCCCAATCCCAACTGGGACCAACTGGGAACCACTGGGACCAACTGGGAGCCCCAATCCCAAGTGGGACCAACTGGGAACCACTGGGACCAACTGGGACCTGCTGGGACCAACTGGGAACCACTGGGACCAAATGGGAGCCCCAATCCCAACTGGGAACCACTGGGACCTGCTGGGAACCTCAATCCTGTCTGGGAACCACTGGGACCAACTGGGAGCCCTGAACCCACTGGGACCAACTGGGACTGACTGGGACCGACTGGGAACCACTGGGACCACCTGGGAGCCCCAGTCCCAACTGGGACCAACTGGGAAACACTGGGACCTGCTGGGAGTCCTGAACCCACTGGGACCTGCTAGGACCTGCTGGGAACTGCTGAGAGCTTAGAACCCACTGGAACCAGCTGAGAATAACTGGGACCTGCTGGGATCTTCCGCACCCACGGGGACCTAATGGGACCTGCTGGAACCCCTAGGGACCTTCAGGACCTTCTGGGATCTCCTGCACACATTGGAAGCAATTGGGACCCCCTGGGACCTGCTGGGATCTTCTGCACCCACTGGGATCTGCTGGGAGCCCTGCACCCACTGGGATCCGGTGGATCCTTTGCTCTCGCTGGGACCCCCTGGGCCAGGCCCCTCCCCTGTCCCTGCCCCCCCTCCCCTCCCCCACCCCAGTACCTGAGCTGGGAGCTGCCAGCAGCCCAACTGGTGAGGAGGGCAGGATGAGCTGGGGGCACCCAGCCCTGAGCAGGCATCTGCAGGGCACCACTGCCCAGTGCCCAGCCCAGTGCCCCATGACCAGCAACCAATGCCCAGTGCCCTACCCAGTGCCCATGTGCCCAGTGCCCAGTGCCTCACGACCAGCACCCAGTGCCCAGTGCCCTCCCCAGTGCCCATGTGCCCAGTGCCCAGTGCCTCACGACCAGCACCCAGTGCCCAGTGCCCTCCCCAGTGCCCATGTGCCCAGTGCCCAGTGCCTCACGACCAGCACCCAGTGCCCAGTGCCCTCCCCAGTGCCCATGTGCCCAGTGCCCTACCACCAGCACCCAGTGCCCTCCCCAGTGCCCATGTGCCCAGTGCCCAGTGCCTCACAACCAGCACCCAGTGCCCAGTGCCCTCCCCAGTGCCCATGTGCCCAGTGCCTCACGACCAGCACCCAGTGCCCAGTGCCCTCCCCAGTGCCCAGTGCCCAGTGCCCCACAACCAGCAACCAGTGCCCAGTGCCCTCCCCAGTGCCCATGTGCCCAGTGCCCAGTGCCTCACAACCAGCACCCAGTGCCCAGTGCCCTCCCCAGTGCCCATGTGCCCAGTGTCCCATGACCAGCAACCAGTGCCCAGTGCTCTCCCCAGTTCCCATCCCAATGCCCATGTGCCCAGTGCCCAATGACCAAAACCCAGTTTCCAGTGCTCTCCCTAGTGCCCTCCCCAGTGCCCATGTGCCCAGTGCCCAGTGCCCCACACCCAGCAACCAGTGTCCAGAGCCCTCCCCAGTGCCCATATGCCCAATGCCCTATGACCAGCACCCAGTGCCCAGTGCCCTCCCCAGTGTCCATGTGACTAGTGCCCATGTGCCCAGTGCCCAGTGCCCCACACCCAGCAACCAGTGTCCAGTGCCCTCCCCAGTGCCCATGTGCCCAGTGCCCAGTGTCCCATGACCAGCAACCAGTGCCCAGTGCTCTCCCCAGTTCCCATCCCAATGCCCATGTGCCCAGTGCCCAATGACCAAAACCCAGTTCCCAGTGCTCTCCCTAGTGCCCTCCCCAGTGCCCATGTGCCCAGTGCCCCACACCCAGCAACCAGTGTCCAGAGTCCTCCCCAGTGCCCATATGCCCAATGCCCTATGACCAGCACCCAGTGCCCAGTGCCCTCCCCAGTGTCCATGTGACTAGTGCCCATGTGCCCAGTGCCCAGTGCCCCACACCCAGCAACCAGTGTCCAGTGCCCTCCCCAGTGCCCATGTGAGTAGTGCCCATGTGCCCAGTGGCCCAATGACCGAAACCCAGTTCCCAGTGCTCTCCCTAGTGCCCTGCCCAGTGCCCAAGTGCCCTGTACCCAGCAACCAGTGCCCAGTGCCCTCCCCAGTGCCTAGGTGCCCTGTGACCAGCAACCAGTGCTCAGTGCCCTTCCCAGTGTGCTGTACCCAGTGCCCAAGTGCCATGTGCCCAGTGCCCTTCCCAGTGCTTCACTACCAGCCAGTGCCCAGTGTCCAGTGCCCCACATCCTGTGCCTCATTACCAGTAACAAATGCCCAGTGCCCATCCCAGTGCCCTGTGCCCAGTTCCCCATGGCCAGCAACCAGTGCCCAGAGCCCTTCCCAGTGCCCAGTGCCCTTCCCAGTGCCCAGTTCCTAGGTCCCATGACCAGTGCCCTTCCCAGTACCCCCTCACCAGTATCCAGTGCCCACTGCCCTTCCCAGTGCCCTTCCACTGCCCAGCACCCAGGGCCCAGTGCCTTTCCCAGTGCCTGGTGCCCCATGGCCAGTGCCCAGCACCTTCTGACCAGAGACCAGTGCCCAGTAACCAAGGCCCTTCCCAGTCTCCAGGCCCCAGTGCCTCCCATGCTCACTGCCTGGCACCTTGCCCACTGCCCATAGCAGCCAACCCTACCCAGTTTCCTTCCCAGTGCCCAGTGCTGACCCAACCTCCATTCCCAGTGCCCACACCATACTGGTGCCACACTTAACCCCATGCAGTGCCCAATGCCCAGTACAGTGCCCAGTGCCAGAACAGTGCCTGATGCCATATCCAATGCCCTTCCCACTACCTACCCCATACTGCTGCCATCCACATGTTGCTCCCATGTGGTGCCCATGCAGTGCCCACACAGTGCTCAGTGCAGTGCCCATGCAGTGCCCATGGCAGTGCTCAGTGCCAGCACACTGCCCAGTGTGGCACCCATCGACCCCTCCCAGTACCCAAACCAAACCAGTGCCACCCACACCCTGCCCCCACGCAGTGGCCATGCCATGCCCAGTGCCCACTGTCCAGTGCAGTGCTCAGTGTCAGTGCAGTGCCCAGTGCTCTACCTGCCCACCCCTCCCAATACCCACCCCATACTGGTGCCACCCACATGCTGCCCTAATGCAGTGCCCATGCCATGCCCAGTGCCCAGTGCAGTGCCCAGGCAGTGCTTAGTGTCAGCCAGTGTCCATGCAGTGGCCAGTGCTGCACCCATGCACCCCTCCCCGTACCCAAACCAAAATGGTGCCACCCTCACATTGACCCCATGCAGTGCCCATCCAGTGCCCACTGCCCATGCAGTGCCCATTGTCAGTGCAGTGTTCAGTGCCAGCACACTGCCCAGTGCCAGACCCTCCCCTCCCAGTACCCAAACCAAAATGGTGCCACCCACACATTGACCCCATGCAGTGCCCATGCAGTGCCCACTGCCCATGCAGTGCCCATGCAGTGCTCAGTGCCAGCACAGTGCCCAGTGCCAGACCCACCCTCCCCTCCCAGTACCCAAACCAAACTGGTGCCGCCCACAGGCTGCCCCCTGCAGTGCCCATGCAGTGCCCACGAAGTGCCAGTGGCAGTGCCAGTCGGGGCTCACCCAGCAGCAGCAGGCTGAGGCCCATGGCGGGGCCGGGGCTGGGGCCGGGGCTGGCTGCGGGGCCGTGGCCGTGGCCGGGGCGGGCGCCGGGGCCGGGCCGTGGCCGCTGGCCCAGCAGTGACTCAGGCTCCGCGTCCGGCCGGGCTGGGGGGGCCCAGCCGGGGGGGCCCTGGCACCCCCTGGGGCTGGGGGGCACAGGAGGAGCACTTTTGGGGTCCCCTCCGAGCCTGGCGAGGCTCAGCCCAGGGTTTCGGGGCAGAGCCGGGGTGGGCACCACGCCCGCAGCAGCAACGAGTGGGCACAGAGCCTCCTGCTGCCCTGGCACGGGTGGCACAGTGCCCAGCCCAGTGCCCTTCCTAGTGCCCTTCCCAGTGCCCAGCCCAGTGTCCCAGTGCCCTTCCCAGTGCCCTGCACTGTGCCCCAGTGCCCTTCCCAGCTGCCCTGCCCTGTGCCCAAGTCCCTAGCCCAGTGCTCCTCCCACTGTCCATCCCCATGCCCATCCCAGTGCCCTGTGCCCATCCCAGCAAAGGACCAGTGTCCAGTGCCCTATGCCCCATGCCCACCTCATGGGGTCCTTCCACCCTGACATGTGTGGGCACTGCACCAAACTGGGAGTCAGCATACTGGGGAGGACTGGGGAGACTGGGGCCATACTGGGGGTCAGTGGGGCTGTACTTGGGGGGGGGGGGGGGGGGGGGGAACAGGGAGACTGGAGCCATACTGGGGCCACATTGGGAGTCACTGGGGCCATACTGGATGCAAAGTGGAGAGACTGGAGCTATACTGGGAGTCACTGGGGCCACACTGGGAGTCAGTGGGGCTGTACTGGGGAGGACTGGGAAGACTGGGGCCATACTGGGAATCAGTGGGGACATACTGGATACAGAGTGGGGAAACTGGAGCCATACTGGGAGTAAGTGAGGCTGTACTGGGAGGAAGCAGGGAGACTGGGGCCATACTAGGTGTCAGTGGGGCTGTACTGGGGGGTATTGGGGAGACTGGGGCCATACTGGGAGTCAGTGGGGCTGTACTGGGGGGTATTGGGGAGACTGGGGCCATACTGGGCGCCAGTGGGGCTGTACTGGTGTTGGTGGTGCCAGAGGCTGCCAAAAGGGTTCTGCAGGGTGCAGGGTTGGGGTACCCCCCCGGGGTCCCCTCTCCCTTCCCCCTCCCCTCTCCCCAGTGCTCCCAGTATCCCCTCAGCCTCCCAGCAACATCCCCCAGCCCTCAGCGCTCCCCACGCCCCCCCACCCGGCCTTCCCCGCTGCGGCAGCCCTGCCCCGCCCCTAGCGACGGCCGCGCCAATAGCGAGAGGCATCCCAGGGCAACCGTCCCGCCCCTACGGCTCCTCCACTAGGGAGAGGCCTCCCCTAGCAAGGACGCCTCCAATCGAGAGGCCTCCCTCAGCCACCGCCCCCGCCCCTAGGAACAGTCCCTCCAATGGCGAGGGAGCCACTAGCAACGGCTCCTCCAATAGGAATAGGACTCTCCGTAGCAATCGTCCCGCCCCCATCAACTCCCCCTGGACGAGAAAGAGACCTCCCATAGCAAACAGTTCCTCCAATCAAAGGAGGCCTCTCCTAGCAACCGCCCCCCCCAGCAACGCCCCCCCCACTACCCCCCCCCGAATCCCCGCGTGAAGGCAGGGCCGCGCTCAGCGCTGATTGGTTGCGCGGGGCGGGCACCGTTTATTAACCGCGCCCGCGGCTGACCCAAGCCCCGCCCCCCAGCGGCACTCTGGGGGCAAAACCTCCGGCACCGCCCAGCTCCAGCAGTGTGAACGAGGGCTGGGGAATGACACTTGGGGAGCCCTGGGGAGGGGTCCTGGGGGCCCTTTGGGGGCTCTGGGGCTCCCTGGGGTTCCAGCCCCTCCCCCCTCCGCCCCCTGCCCCCCATCTTCAGCTCTGGCTCCACAGAAGCAGTCCTGGGGCGATCCCAAGGTGCCCCCCCCAGCCCTGCCCAGTTTCAGAAGGTGTGAACCAGTGGCACCGTGGGCAGCTCTGGGGCAGGGGGTCCTGTTCCTGTGCCCCCGACGCTGCTGCCACCCCCGGGCACTCCCCGGGCAGGGGTGGGGGGCTGCCCCCCACTGCTGCCCCCAGGGACCGGCTCACCCTGGACCAGGAGGATCCGAGGGGCACTGGCAGGGGGCAGCTGGGCCAGAGCCTGCAGGCAGAGGTGGGCAGGGGTCCCCTCAGCCCCCCGCAGCAGCAGCACGGCTGGAGGTGGACACTGGAGGTGGACATTGGGAACCTCTGTGGTTTGGAGAGGGACACTGGGGACCTCCACAGCTTGGAGATGGACATTGGAGACCTCTGTGGCTTGGAGATGGATGTCAGGAACCTTGGTGGTGGTTGGGAGGTGGACATCTTCCACCTCTGAGGTCTGCAGCTGGACGTTGGGTACCTCAGTGGTCTGGAGATGGACACTGGGCAACTCTGTGCCCTGAAGGTGGACATCTGTCACCTCTGTGGCCTGGAGAAGGACATCTGCCACCTCTGTGGCCTCAAGGTGGACACTGGGCACCTCTGTGGCCTCAAGGTGGACGCTGGGCACCTCTGTGGCGTCAAGGTGCTGGGCACCTCTGTGGCCTCAAGGTGGACATCTGCCACCTCTGTGGCCTCAAGGTGGATGCCAGGCACCTCCGTGGTCTCAAGCTGGACATTGGCCACTTCCGTAGCCTCAAGCTGGACATCTGCCACCTCTGTGGCCTGGAGATGGACACTGGGCATCTCTGAGGGCTGGGGCAGGGCTGGCAGCTGGATGTTGGTCACCTCAGTGGCCTGCAGCTGAATGTTGGCCACCTCCAAGGGCTGGGGGAGGGCCTGGAGCTGGACGTTGGTCACCTCTGCAGCCTGCAGCTGGATGTTGGTCACCTCCAAAGGCTGTGGCAGGGCCTGGAGCTGGACACTGGTCACCTCAGCCGCCTGCAGCTGGACACTGGTGACCTCAGGGGGCTGGGGTCCCCGTGGGGACACAACGCCACCCCCGATGCCTCCCCTCAGGACAATGAGGCTGCTCCCTGCTGGGGCTGCTGCCACTGCCTGCAGCTGCACCCCGGGCAGTGCCTGCCCCGTGCTTGGCACCACCAGGATGCTCTGCCTGCCGGCAGGGGGCACCTGGGGACCCTTGCCCAGGCGGGGCTGGGGCCCCTCGGCGGGCAGCAGGGTGAAGGCCGAGGGCTCTGCCGCAGGGGTGGGCAGCAGCAGCAGCTTCCGCGGCAGGGCCGGGGGGCTGGGGATGAGCTGCAAGCCCTGGGGAGTCTGCACCAGCAGGAAGGTTTGGCCTTCAGCGGCAGCGGCGGCAGGAGGAGGAGGAGGAGGCGGTGCTGGGCAGGCAGGGGTCCCGCGGGGGGCGGCCGGTGTGTGGGTGCGTAGGTGGCGCTGGAGGTAGGAGGCCATGACGAAGGCCTTGGGGCAGAGGGAGCAGCGGAAGGGGCGGGCGGCGGAGTGGGTGCGGCGGTGCAGCTGCAGGTTGGAGGAGTGAGTGAAGGCCTTGCCGCACTGCGGGCAGGTGTAGGGCCGCTCCCCGGTGTGCACCCTCTGGTGCTGCCGCAGGTTGGAGGTCTGGGCGAACGCCTTGCCGCAGACCGGGCAGGCATGGGGCCGCTCCCCGGTGTGCAGCTGGCGGTGGCGCCGCAGGCAGGAAGTGTTCTTGAAGGCCTTGGGGCAGTCAGGGCAGCGGTAGGGCCGCTCCCCCGTGTGCTGCCGCAGGTGGTACTGGTAGTGGGAGGCCCACTTGAAGGTGAGGCCGCAGTGGGCACACTGGAAGGCGCGCAGCCCGGTGTGCACCCGCTGGTGGGTCTGCAGCAGGGACGAGCGCTTGAAGGCCTTGGGGCACTGTGGGCAGGCGTAGGGCCGCTCCCCGGTGTGGTCCCGCATGTGGTAGCGCAGCCCCGAGGAGCCCTTGAAGGCCTTCCCGCACTCCCCGCACCGGTAGGGTCGCTCTGGCTGCGGCACTGCTGCCAGCTCCAGAGCCTCAGGGGCGGTGTGGGGAGGTGGAGCTGTGGTTGCTGTGGTGCCTGCAGGGTGGCTGCGTTGGTGGCCCAGCAGCCCTGCCAGCTGTGTGAAGGCCTTGGGGCACAGGGAACACTTGAAGGGCCGCTCGGTGCCGTGGCCATGCCGGTGTCGTGCCAGCCCCGAGCCATTCTTGAAGGTCTTGCCACAGATGGAGCAGCGGTGAGGGGAGCCTGGGGGGGTGGCTGCCGGCACTGAATGGCTACTCTGGTGGCCCAGCAGTTCCTCCTGGCTGGTGAAGCTCAGTGGGCAGCCAGAGCACCGCCAGAGCGCTTCAGGAGGTGCCGCGGCAGGAGGCGGCGGTGGGGGCAGCAGCGGTGGCACAACAGCGGCAGCAGCAGAGTGGCTCTGGAGGTGCTTCTGCAGGCAGGCATCTGACACGAAGGCCTTGGCACAAGTTGGGCACTGGTGGGGCCGGGCGGCGGCGGCAGCAGTGGCGTGGGTGCGTCGGTGCAGGAGGAGGTTGGAGGAGTGAGTGAAGGTCTTGGGGCAGAGGGGGCAGGCATAGGGCCGCTCCCCGGTGTGCACCCTCTGGTGCTGCCGCAGGTTGGTAGCCTGGGCGAAGGCCTTGCCGCACTGGGGGCAGGCGTGGGGCCGCTCCCCGGTGTGGGTGTGGCGGTGGCGCCGCAGGCTGGAGGAGTTCTTGAAGGCCTTGGGGCAGCTGGGGCAGCGGTAGGGCCGCTCCCCGGTGTGCTGCCGCAGGTGGTACTGGTAGTGGGAAGCCCACTTGAAGGTGAGGCCGCAGTGGGCACACTGGAAGGCGCGCAGCCCGGTGTGCACCCGCTGGTGGGTCTGCAGCAGGGACGAGCGCTTGAAGGCTTTGGGGCACTGTGGGCAGGCGTAGGGCCGCTCCCCAGTGTGGCCTCGCTGGTGGTAGAGGAGGGCGGAGGAGCCCTTGAAGGCCTTGGGGCACTCAGGGCACTTGTAGGGGCGCTCCCCGGTGTGGCTGCGCTGGTGGTGAGCCAGGCGGGAGGACCACCGGAAGGCCTTTCCGCACTCCCGGCAGGCGTAGGGCTGCTCGGGGCCGCTCGGGGGCACTCCGGCTCGGGGCCCGGCTGGTGCCGGGGGCGGTGTGGCTCCTGCCATGGCAATGGCCCTGGGAGACAACGCAGGTAGGGTGGGTGTGAAGACAGGAGGAGGACATCTGCTCCCCTCCCCAGAGGAAGCTTGACATAGGCTGATGGGGACTGGGGAGGCTTGGGGGGCTGAGGGTGTTGGGGGGCTCAGAGGAGTTGAGTGAAGGGAGAGGATAGGAGGTCCTGGAGGGGGCTGAGGACACATGGCGGGGCTGAGACCTCCCCATGCAGCTGGGGAGGCTCAGGGGGCTGGGGGGAGCTGGGGGGCAAAAGACTTGGGGTATGGGGGCCTAGGGGAGTTAGGGGCTTGGGTGGCTCAGAGGGGTTGAGGGAACTGGGGGGCACAGGAGGTTTGGGAGGAGGCTGAGGGGATATTGAGGGCTGGGGGTGTTGAGGAGGCTCAGGGGGGTTGGGGGAACAGGAGGCAGGAGCCTAGGGGGGCTGATGGAGTTTTGGGAGGCTCAGGGGGCTGTGGGGCTCAGAGGGGTTGGGGGAAGTGGGGAAGGGCAGGAGACTGGGGGGGACTCAGAGGGGACATGGAGGGGCTCAGAGGGGTTGAGCTCAGGGAAGGGTTGGAGGGTTCAGAGGAGAGGGTAGGGAGCTGGGGAGCTGAGGAGATTTGTGGGGCTGAGGGGGGATGATTATGGGGCTGAGGGTGTTGGGGGGCTCAGAGGGGTTGGGGGAAGGGAGGGGATAGGAGGTCCTGGTTGGGGGGGGCCAGGTGCCCCTGGGGCGGTGCCACGGCGGTGACAGCCCCGGGAGGGGCTGACGACACGTGGAAGGGGCTGGGATCCGGCCACGTGGACAGGGAGGAGAGGGCGTGGCCTGGCCTTCATGGGCGGGGACAAACGATGCCGGGTCCAGCCCCAACCAATCAGCGAGAGGCTATAGACCACACCCCGTTCAAGTACCCCCTCACGTACTCAGGCCACGCCCCCTCAGTCAGACCGCGCCCCGTTTTAAAACCACGCCCCCTCTACAGCTTTCACCCCCAGGCCCCGCCCTCGCAACAGACCACGCCTCCCTCGGTGACGTTTCCCGCCTCAGGTCCCGCCCCCTCCGCGGCGCCTTTCTCCTCCAGCCCCGCCCTGTCTCCCCTCTCCCCTCTCCCCTCTCCCTCCCCCCCGCAAGCCCCGCCCGCCCCGCGCACGCGCCTCCCGCTGTCCCCCGCCGCCGCCTGCTCACCTGCCGGGAAGGGCGCGGGTCAGGGCAGCCTGCCCGCCGTGGGGGTCAGGGTAAGGGCAGGGCCGGAGGCAGGGGCAGGGCCAGGGGCAGGGCCTGCGGTCGCCGCCGCAGCCTCACGCCCGCCGCCGCCGAGCCGCGAGCTGGGCCGCGCGGAGCCACGCCCGCCGCGCCCGCGCGCAACCCCAGCGGCCGAGCGCCCGCGCGGGGGCTGCTGGGAAGCGGAGTCCTGCGCCGCCGCCGCCATCTTGGAGAGGTTAGGGAGGGCAGCACCCCCCCCCCTGTGTTCCCCCGGAATGGGTCCGGGTGCACCGCGGGGCACGGCCGCATGGTTCCGGGGGCGCCGCCGGCCGCGTGTTCTGCCCTCCCGCAGGGGTCCGAGGGGGCTTCGCGGGGATCTCGGAGGGCCCGGGGAGGGGTTGGAGGGTTTGGAGGGCTCAGGGACGCGGCGGGGTCCGGGAGGAGCTGGGGGGGGGGTCTGGGCTTTGAAGGGCTCAGGGGCCGGGTGGGCTGGAAGCGGGGGAGGGGCGGGCAGGAGCCTGGCGGCACTGGTGGGGGTCGGAGGGCTCTGAGCTGCGGGGGGGCCCAGGCAAGGGTTGGGGGACTCAGAGGGGGTGAAGGATCTGGGGACGGCAGGAGGCTGGGGGCGTGAGAGAGACTTGGGAGGCTCAGGGGGCCAGCACCCCCCTGAGCCACCCTCCTTGTCCCCCATCCCCAGGTCTCCTCCAGGCCCCCCAGGGATGTCCTCTCTCCCTCAGGGCTGTGACACCAAGGACACTGTGATGGGCACAGGACAGGAGCCACAACCAAGGAGCCCCTGGAGGGGGCCAGTGGCCACCCTGCTGAGGGGGGCTGGGGGTCCCCACGCCATGGAGGAGCAGCTGGGCCAAAGCCAAGACCTGCAGCCAGGCCCTGCCCCTCCTGCAGCCCCTCCCAGCTGATGTCCCCCTGGATGGTGCCCCCATGGCACACCCCCCCCCCCCAGCACCCACGGCCAGGGGGCGTCTGCTGGGCACCCAGGGGCAAGCTGAAAGAAGATTCAGTTCCTCCTCAGCCCCTGGGCTCCACATGACACAGGAGACAGCCTGGAGCCAGGGTATGGAGCAGTGCAGGAAGTGGCCTCCTCCACTTGCCTTCTTCAGGTCTTGGAGATCTTTCTTCTCCAGCTGGTGACAGTGGAGCTGGCACCAGCCTCTGCCAAGCCTCCTGCAGCCTCTGCCAAGCCTCCTGCAGCCTCTGCCAAGCCTCCTTCCTCCTGCAGCCCTGCCAGGCTGGGAGCAGCTTCCTCCAAAGTCCTTTGCTGTCAGCTGGGCACCCAATGGGTGGCAGAGAGTCCACCCAGCGTGGCTGTGGAGCTGCAGAGGTCCTGCTCCTCCTGGCAGGGCTTTGTGGTGAGTTGGAGCCTTCCCCCTGCATCCCCTCCTTGCTGCCTCTCCTCCTGGCTTCTGGGTGGTGGGGCTGTGGCTGCTGCACCTTCCTGAGGTGCTTGGGTGGATCTCCAGCACCCATGGGGTCATGGTTCAGGGGCTTGGGTGGATCTCCAGCACCCATGGGGTCATGGCTCAGGGGCTTGGGTGGATCTCCAGCACCCATGGGGTCATGGCTCAGGGGCTTGGGTGGATCTCCAGCACCCATGGGGTCATGGTTCAGGGGCTTGGGTGGACCTTCAGCACCCATGGGGTCATGGTTCAGGGGCTTGGGTGGACCTTCAACATCCATGGGGTCATGGTTCAGGGGCTTGGGTGGACCTTCAGCACCCATGGGGTCATGGTTCAGGGGCTTGGGTGGACCTTCAACATCCATGGGGTCATGGTTCAGGGGCTTGGGTGGACCTTCAGCACCCATGGGGTCATGGTTCAGGGGCTTGGGTGGACCTTCAACATCCATGGGGTCATGGTTCAGGGGCTTGGGTGGACCTTCAGCACCCATGGGGTCATGGCTCAGGGGCTTGGGTGGACCTTCAGCACCCATGGGGTCATGGCTCAGGGGCTTGGGTGGACCTTCAGCACCCATGGGGTCATGGCTCAGGGGCTTGGGTGGACATTCAGCACCCATGGGGTCATGGTTCAGGGGCTTGGGTGGACCTTCAGCACCCATGGGGTCATGGTTCAGGGGCTTGGGTGGACCTTCAGCACCCATGGGGTCATGGTTCAGGGGCTTGGGTAGACCTCCACCCATGGCTTCATGGTTAAGATGCTTGAGTAGGCCACCACACATGGTTCAGGCTCTTCTGTAGACCTCCAACGTCCACAGTTTCATGCTTTTGTGGACCACCAGCCATGTTTTATGGTTAAGATGCTTGTGTAGAGCTTCAAGACCCATGGGGTCATGACTAGGGTGCTTGTGTGGACCTCATCCCATGGTGCCAAGGTTCAGGTGCTAGTTCAGACCACATCTCCTGGTCTTGTGGTTCAGATGTTTATGTAGACCTTCAACACCCATGCTTTAAGGGCTGAGATGGTTTTGCAGACCACCACCTGTGGTAGAGAAGGTTTTGTAGACCACCTGTGGTAGAGAAGGTTTTGCAGACCACCACCTGTGGTAGAGAAGGTTTTGTAGACCACCACCTGTGGCTGAGAAGGTTTTGCAGACCACCACCTGTGGCTGAGAAGGTTTTGCAGACCACCACCTGTGGCTGAGAAGGTTTTGCAGACCACCACCTGTGGCTGAGAAGGTTTTGCAGACCACCACCTGTGGTAGAGAAGGTTTTGCAGACCACCACCTGTGGCTGAGAAGGTTTTGCAGACCACCTGTGGCTGAGAAGGTTTTGCAGACCACCACCTGTGGCTGAGAAGGTTTTGCAGACCACCACCTGTGGTAGAGAAGGTTTTGTAGACCACCACCTGTGGCTGAGAAGGTTTTGCAGACCACCACCTGTGGCTGAGAAGGTTTTGCAGACCACCACCTGTGGTAGAGAAGGTTTTGCAGACCACCACCTGTGGTAGAGAAGGTTTTGTAGACCACCTGTGGCTGAGAAGGTTTTGCAGACCACCACCTGTGGCTGAGAAGGTTTTGCAGACCACCTGTGGCTGAGAAGGTTTTGTAGACCACCACCTGTGGCTGAGAAGGTTTTGCAGACCACCACCTGTGGTAGAGAAGGTTTTGCAGACCACCACCTGTGGTAGAGAAGGTTTTGCAGACCACCACCTGTGGTAGAGAAGGTTTTGCAGACCACCACCTGTGGTAGAGAAGGTTTTGCAGACCACCACCTGTGGCTGAGAAGGTTTTGCAGACCACCACCTGTGGCTGAGAAGGTTTTGCAGACCACCACCTGTGGCTGAGAAGGTTTTGCAGACCACCACCTGTGGCTGAGAAGGTTTTGCAGACCACCTGTGGCTGAGCATTGCTCAGATCCCCTCTGGGGGTGCTCTGCTCCAGGCTCTCAGCCCAGGGCCCTCAGCCTTTGCTCCTCACAGAGCTGCTCCAGGCCCTTCATCATCATCCTCATGGTCTCCCCTGGGCTCTCTCCAGCAGTTCCCAATCCCTCTTGAACTTGGGGAGCCCAGAACTGGCCACAGTCCTCCAGCTGTGGCCTCCCCAGGACAGAGTAGAGTGGGAGGAGAACCTCCCTTGCCCTGCTGCCCACACTTCTTGATCCACCCCAGGAGCCCCTTGGCCTCCTTGGCCACCAGGGCACTTTGCTGGCCACCAGGTCCTTCTGCTCTCCTCCACAGAGCTGCTTCCCAGCAGGGCAGCCCAACCCTCAGAGGGGGAGGAGAAGCCTTTGGCCACCCAGCCTCAGGCCCTGCTCCCAGCTGCTGCCCCCCTGAGTTCTCCTCCTGGGGTGGTTGCAGGCTGTACCTTGAGAATCTTCCACAGATCTTGAACAGAAAGTAGGAGAAAGTAAATAAATGACCTCTGGGAGTGAGAAGGAAAATGCTGACGAGGGCTGAAGAATCCTCTTGGGCAGCTGACAGCCAGGAGCTGCTTGTGTGCAGCAACTTGCTTCTCTTTTTGACTTCCTCACTCCTGCTCTGGCTTCTGCTTGGCTCTGCTGCCCTTGGCTGTCAGCAAACAGCTCTCTGCTCTTCTGTGTGCTGTCCAGGGGGCAGGAGGGGAGCAGGGAGGGGAAGCTGTTGGTTGCTCCCCTGGTGTGTCCCAGGGGGGTTCTTGTGCTGTCTGTCAGTTGTAAATCTATGGAAACATTGCAGGGGGGGTGGGGGGTGGAAATTCCCCCAGCATTAAGTTGCCAGCCCAGGCCCAGCTGGGAGCAAATGAAGCTGGAGAGAGAGAGGCAGAGCCACAGTCTGCCCGGGGCTGTGCCGCAGAGGGACAAAGCAGACCACGGAGACAGCACCGCCAGTGACAAACGGCACAGGACCTGCCCTGGCCAAAACCAGAGGAGCTGCTAACAGCTCCCCACTCCCTGCCCTGCTCCTGGACACAGAGGGCCGAGGGAAAGGAGCAGAGAGTTCCTTTGTTAGGCTGCTCAGCCACAGCCAGGAGCACAGCCAAGGGCAAGCAGAAGCAAGTTAGTGACTCCCAGAGCGAGGAAGGTGACAGAGAGAAGGTTTCCAGAGCTCAGGTTTCTGTCTGTGAGCTGCCCCAGAGCATTCCCCAGACCTCAGCGTTATTTCCTTTTCACACCCCGTGCTGATTTCTTTTCTTTCTGTTCCCGATCTGTGGAAATTTTCCTAGGTACAGCCAGAAGCTGCCCCAGGTCTGTTCTGTCCCTGCCCCTGGGCAGTTCCCTTCTGGCTGGTGGCTGTGCCTTCAGCTGCCGCCTCCTCCGCTTCCAGCGGCGCTGCTCCGGCAGTGCCGTGCTGGGGGTGGGATTTCCAACGCCCCTCTCCTCCCCTCCTGTGCTCTGCAGCTGCAGCCGCTGCCAGCGTCCGGCTGGTGAACGGCCCCGACCCCTGCACCGGCCGGCTGGAGGTGCTCCACAACGGCACCTGGGGCACCGTCTGCGACGACCACTGGGACCTGCGCGGTGCCCGCGTGGTCTGCCGGCAGCTGGGCTGCGGCGCGGCGCTGGCCGCCCTGGGCGGGGGGCGCTACGGCCGCGGGCAGGACCCCATCTGGCTGGACAACGTCCGATGTGCGGGCACCGAGACTGCCCTCAGCCAGTGCCCGGCACGGCCCTGGGGAGCTCACAACTGTGGGCACGGAGAGGATGCCAGCGTGGTGTGCTCAGGTAAGGGGCATGGGGAGGATGCCAGTGTGGTGTGCTGGGGGCAGGGGCATGGGGAGGATGCCAGTGTGGTGTGCTCAGGTAATGGGCATGGGGAGGATGCCAGCGTGGTGTGCTCAGGTAAGGGGCATGGGGAGGATGCCAGTGTGGTGTGCTAGGTAAGGGGCATGGGGAGGATGCCAGTGTGGTGTGCTCAGGTAATGGGCATGGGGAGGATGCCAGCGTGGTGTGCTCGGGTAAGGGGCATGGGGAGGATGCCAGTGTGGTGTGCTCAGGTAAGGGGCATGGGGAGGATGCCAGTGTGGTGTGCTCAGGTAAGGGGCATGGGGAGGATGCCAGTGTGGTGTGCTGGGGGAATGGGCATGGGGAGGATGCCAGTGTGGTGTGCTGGGGGCAGGGGCATGGGGAGGATGCCAGTGTGGTGTGCTCAGGTAAGGGGCATGGGGAGGATGCCAGTGTGGTGTGCTGGGGGAATGGGCATGGGGAGGATGCCAGTGTGGTGTGCTGGGGGCAGGGGCATGGGGAGGATGCCAGTGTGGTGTGCTGGGGGAATGGGCATGGGGAGGATGCCAGTGTGGTGTGCTGGGGGCAGGGGCATGGGGAGGATGCCAGTGTGGTGTGCTGGGGGCAGGGGCATGGGGAGGATGCCAGTGTGGTGTGCTCAGGTAATGGGCATGGGGAGGATGCCAGTGTGGTGTGCTCAGGTAAGGGGCATGGGGAGGATGCCAGTGTGGTGTGCTCAGGTAAGGGGCATGGGGAGGATGCCAGTGTGGTGTGCTGGGGGCAGGGGCATGGGGAGGATGCCAGTGTGGTGTGCTGGGGTAAGGGGCATGGGGAGGATGCCAGTGTGGTGTGCTGGGGGCAGGGGCATGGGGAGGATGCCAGTGTGGTGTGCTCAGGTAATGGGCATGGGGAGGATGCCAGCGTGGTGTGCTCAGGTAATGGGCATGGGGAGGATGCCAGTGTGGTGTGCTCAGGTAAGGGGCATGGGGAGGATGCCAGTGTGGTGTGCTGGGGGAATGGGCATGGGGAGGATGCCAGTGTGGTGTGCTGGGGGCAGGGGCATGGGGAGGATGCCAGTGTGGTGTGCTCAGGTAAGGGGCACGGAGAGGATGCCAGTGTGGTGTGCTGGGGGCAGGGGCATGGGGAGGATGCCAGTGTGGTGTGCTGGGGGCAGGGGCATGGGGAGGATGCCAGTGTGGTGTGCTGGGGGAAGGGGCATGGGGAGGATGCCAGTGTGGTGTGCTCAGGTAAGGGGCATGGGGAGGATGCCAGTGTGGTGTGCTGGGGGAAGGGGCATGGGGAGGATGCCAGTGTGGTGTGCTCAGGTAAGGGGCATGGGGAGGATGCCAGTGTGGTGTGCTGGGGGCAGGGGCATGGGGAGGATGCCAGCGTGGTGTGCTCAGGTAAGGGGCATGGGGAGGATGCCAGTGTGGTGTGCTCAGGTAAGGGGCATGGGGAGGATGCCAGTGTGGTGTGCTGGGGGAATGGGCATGGGGAGGATGCCAGTGTGGTGTGCTGGGGGCAGGGGCATGGGGAGGATGCCAGTGTGGTGTGCTCTGGTAAGGGGCATGGGGAGGATGCCAGTGTGGTGTGCTGGGGGAATGGGCATGGGGAGGATGCCAGTGTGGTGTGCTGGGGGCAGGGGCATGGGGAGGATGCCAGTGTGGTGTGCTGGGGGCAGGGGCATGGGGAGGATGCCAGTGTGGTGTGCTGGGGGAAGGGGCATGGGGAGGATGCCAGTGTGGTGTGCTGGGGGAAGGGGCATGGGGAGGATGCCAGTGTGGTGTGCTCAGGTAATGGGCATGGGGAGGATGCCAGTGTGGTGTGCTGGGGGAAGGGGCATGGGGAGGATGCCAGTGTGGTGTGCTGGGGGAATGGGCATGGGGAGGATGCCAGTGTGGTGTGCTCAGGTAAGGGGCATGGGGAGGATGCCAGTGTGGTTTGCTGGGGGAATGGGCATGGGGAGGATGCCAGTGTGGTGTGCTCAGGTAAGGGGCATGGGGAGGATGCCAGTGTGGTGTGCTCAGGTAAGGGGCATGGGGAGGATGCCAGTGTGGTGTGCTGGGGGCAGGGGCATGGGGAGGATGCCAGTGTGCTGTGCTCTGGTAAGGGGCATGGGGAGGATGCCAGTGTGGTGTGCTGGGGTAAGGGGCATGGGGAGGATGCCAGTGTGGTGTGCTCAGGTAAGGGGCATGGGGAGGATGCCAGTGTGGTGTGCTGGGGGAAGGGGCATGGGGAGGATGCCAGTGTGGTGTGCTGGGGGCAGGGGCATGGGGAGGATGCCAGTGTGGTGTGCTCAGGTAATGGGCATGGGGAGGATGCCAGTGTGGTGTGCTCAGGTAAGGGGCATGGGGAGGATGCCAGTGTGGTGTGCTGGGGGAAGGGGCATGGGGAGGATGCCAGTGTGGTGTGCTGGGGGAAGGGGCATGGGGAGGATGCCAGTGTGGTGTGCTGGGGGCAGGGGCATGGGGAGGATGCCAGTGTGGTGTGCTGGGGGAATGGGCATGGGGAGGATGCCAGTGTGGTGTGCTGGGGGAATGGGCATGGGGAGGATGCCAGTGTGGTGTGCTCAGGTAAGGGGCATGGGGAGGATGCCAGTGTGGTGTGCTCAGGTAAGGGGCATGGGGAGGATGCCAGTGTGGTGTGCTGGGGGCAGGGGCATGGGGAGGATGCCAGTGTGGTGTGCTGGGGGAAGGGGCATGGGGAGGATGCCAGTGTGCTGTGCTCTGGTAAGGGGCATGGGGAGGATGCCAGTGTGGTGTGCTGGGGGCAGGGGCATGGGGAGGATGCCAGTGTGGTGTGCTCTGGTAAGGGGCATGGGGAGGATGCCAGTGTGGTGTGCTGGGGGAATGGGCATGGGGAGGATGCCAGTGTGGTGTGCTGGGGTAAGGGGCATGGGGAGGATGCCAGTGTGGTGTGCTCTGGTAAGGGGCATGGGGAGGATGCCAGTGTGGTGTGCTGGGGGCAGGGGCATGGGGAGGATGCCAGTGTGGTGTGCTGGGGGAAGGGGCATGGGGAGGATGCCAGTGTGGTGTGCTGGGGGCAGGGGCATGGGGAGGATGCCAGTGTGGTGTGCTCAGGTAAGGGGCATGGGGAGGATGCCAGTGTGGTGTGCTGGGGGCAGGGGCATGGGGAGGATGCCAGTGTGGTGTGCTGGGGGAAGGGGCATGGGGAGGATGCCAGTGTGGTGTGCTGGGGGAATGGACATGGGGAGGATGCCAGTGTGGTGTGCTCAGGTAAGGGGCATGGGGAGGATGCCAGTGTGGTGTGCTGGGGGAATGGGCATGGGGAGGATGCCAGTGTGGTGTGCTGGGGGCAGGGGCATGGGGAGGATGCCAGTGTGGTGTGCTGGGGGAAGGGGCATGGGGAGGATGCCAGTGTGGTGTGCTGGGGGCAGGGGCATGGGGAGGATGCCAGTGTGGTGTGCTGGGGGCAGGGGCATGGGGAGGATGCCAGTGTGGTGTGCTGGGGGAAGGGGCATGGGGAGGATGCCAGTGTGGTGTGCTGGGGGAAGGGGCATTGCAGCCAGCCTTGTCTCCACCAGCCACTGGGCACAGCCCGAGGGGGCAGCAGCAGCAGCACCATTGCTGTGCCCCTTGCTGGGGAGTGGTTGCCCCTTCTTGTTGAGTGGTAGCCATTTCTTGCTGGCTGGTTGCCCTCTGCTGTTGGCTGGTTGCCCCTTGCTGTTGAGTGGTTGCCCCTTCTTATTGGCTGCCTGCCCCTCCCTGTTGATTGCTTGCCCCTTGCTATGGAGTGGTAGCCACTCCTTCTTGGCTGCTTGCCCCTTGCTGCTCCCTGCATGCCCTCTGTGTGCAGTGTGTAGGCACACAGCTGACAGATGGATTCCTGCCTCTGGACCCTCAGTTCTGAGCTGGATCAGACCTTCCTGGTCTCCCAAATCCCTCCCTCCTCAATGGGGTGAGGACCCTTCCCCTCCACACCCTCCAGGCACTTCCCAGATGCTCTTCTGCTCACCTCCCAAAGCTCTCCTGGCATCCAGGCTGCAACTCCGTGGCCATTTCTCAGCCCAACCACCCTGAAGCTTCGTGGGGCTGAAGCTCCTCATGGGCACCACCTGGCCTTGCTGGCAGGAGCCCTGCCCCTCAGCACCACAAGGTGCCCAGCACAGTCCTTGACCATTTGCCCCCCTGGGGGTGTTTGCAGGGGCACCAGCTCCAGGTTTGGCCCAGACCAGGCTGGTGAATGGCTCCAGCCCCTGCTCTGGCAGAGTTGAGGTTCTCCACGAGGAGCAGTGGGGCACAGTCTGTGACGACCGCTGGGGGCTGCTGGATGCCCAGGTGGTGTGCAGGGAGGTTGGCTGTGGCCAGGCTCTGTCAGCTCCTGCTGAAGCCACCTTCGGGCAGGGCTCGGGGCCCATCTGGTTGGATGAAGTCAGCTGCAATGGGACAGAGCCTGCCCTTGGCCTGTGCCATGCCAGGGCCTGGGGAAGCCACAACTGCAACCATGGAGAAGATGCTGGTGTGGAGTGTGCAGGTAGGTGCTGACTGCTGCTGCCATCCCCTTTCTTGAGGGTGGAGAAGAGACCTTGGCAGGGGTCCTGGGTGGAGATGTCCCCTTGGCAACCCTGCCAGCAAAGGCAGGAAGGAGGTCCCTGATGGGTGGGGGGTGCTGGGGCAGGGGCTGCAGAGGGAATGATGCCCTCCCAAGGGCCACCTGCCAGGGAGGACGATGAGCTCCTGAGGGGCCCCTGCTCTTCTCATGGTGGGTGGGCAACCCCTCCCCCTCCAGCTGAGAGGTCCTGAGGTGGTTGTGGGCTGGGCAGCTCCAGCCCTGTCACCTCCCCGGGGCCATGCAGCTGGACTTGGCTCTTGTCCCTGCAGAGCCATCTCAGGTGCGGCTGGTGAACGGCTCCGGCCGCTGCTCAGGGCGGGTGGAGGTTCACCACCAGCAGCAGTGGGGCACAGTCTGTGACGACAGCTGGGACCTGAGGAGTGCTGAGGTGATCTGCTGGCAGCTGGGCTGTGGGGTGGCCGTGGCAGCCCCTGGCAGGGCTCTCTTTGGGCCGGGACAAGGTCCCATCTGGCTGGACGACGTCAGCTGCAGCGGGAGTGAAGGTTCCATCACTGAATGCAGCTTGAAGCCCTGGGGACACCACAACTGTGAGCACAGTGAAGACGCAGGAGTCATCTGCTCAGGTGAGCCTGCTCCAGCTCCTAGCTGCAGGGAGAAGGTTTTCTGTAGGCTCTTCTGCATCTGGCTCCAGCTGACTTCCCTCTGCACCTCCTGGTTCCATGCCGTGGTGGGCAATGGTCACCAGAACTCAGGAGGTAAAGAAGCTCTGCTCCTGTAGGCACCGTGGCAGTGACCATCTGGATGCACTTCAAGGAGTCCTCTGACCCCTTAAGAGGTCACTTCTCAGGTGGTTTGCCACATCCATCCTGCTCACCTGTGCTCAGAGGAGGAGTTTAGCTGTTGGTGTTTGCTGTGTGTTGTGGTTTAAGCTTTCCCCAGAGTCCAGAAGCCCAAATGGATCAGATTTGGGTTGCTTCCCCTCTCCCTTTTTCCCAGTAGGAGAAAACAAATGAGGCAGGAGAAAAAGAGAGGTAAAAGCACAAAACAAAGAGTCTGGAATCGATTTGGAAGTGAAGAGGTAAAGTTTAACAAAATCTGAAAGGCATTGGAGCAGGAGGAAGGTTACAGAGCTCTAAGGAAAAAGGGGAAATAAAAATCCAAGCCCAGCCCCCAGCTGGCAAAGGATCCTCTGTGCCACTCTGGATTCCCTTCAGATGCAGTCCCTGGGAGTTTGGCTGGGCCAGCATGGAGCAGGCCTCACCACATGGCCACAGATGTAGCAGGGAGCAGCAGGAGGTCTGTGGGACAGGGGAGGAGCAGGAGCAAGAGAGAGGGACAGGAAATGTCTCCCCCTTAAAAAAGCTGTGGAGAGGAGGTGAGAGTGGAATAGACTTTGATCCATGGGCACCGTGCCCCTGTTGAGCCCAACTTGAACCCATTTCCTTTTGTCCACATCATAGCCAACACCATCAGAACATCTCCCTTGTAGAGCCCATGGGCACCATGCCCCTGCTGAGCACATCTTGAGCTGCTTTCCTCTTGGCTAACACCATCAGAACATCTTCAGAGGGCCATGGGCACCATGCCCCTGCTGAGCACATCTTGAGCTGCTTTCCTCTTGGCTAACACCATCAGAACATCTTCAGAGGGTCTCTGGGCACCATGCCCCTGCTGAGCACATCTTGAGCTGCTTTCCTCTTGGCTAACACCATCAGAACATCTTCAGAGGGCCATGGGCACCATGCCCCTGCTGAGCACATCTTGAGCTGCTTTCCTCTTGGCTAACACCATCAGAACATCTTCAGAGGGCCATGGGCACCATGCCCCTGCTGAGACCATCTTGAGCTGCTTTCCTCTTGGCTAACACCATCAGAACATCTTCAGAGGGCCATGGGCACCATGCCCCTGCTGAGCACATCTTGAGCTGCTTTCCTCTTGGCCAGCACCATCAGAACATCTTCAGAGGGCCATGGGCACCATGCCCCTGCTGAGACCATCTTGAGCTGCTTTCCTCTTGGCTAACACCATCAGAACATCTTCAGAGGGCCATGGGCACCATGCCCCTGCTGAGCACATCTTGAGCTGCTTTCCTCTTGGCTAACACCATCAGAACATCTTCAGAGGGCCATGGGCACCATGCCCCTGCTGAGCACATCTTGAGCTGCTTTCCTCTTGGCTAACACCATCAGAACATCTTCAGAGGGCCATGGGCACCATGCCCCTGCTGAGACATCTTGAGCTGCTTTCCTCTTGGCTAACACCATCAGAACATCTTCAGAGGGCCATGGGCACCATGCCCCTGCTGAGACCATCTTGAGCTGCTTTCCTCTTGGCTAACACCATCAGAACATCTTCAGAGGGCCATGGGCACCATGCCCCTGCTGAGCACATCTTGAGCTGCTTTCCTCTTGGCTAACACCATCAGAACATCTTCAGAGGGCCATGGGCACCATGCCCCCCCTGACCCCTTTGTCTCCTTCCCCCCAGACCCCCCGGAGCTGCGGTTGGTGAATGGTCCCCACGGCTGCGCCGGGCGCCTGGAGGTGCTGCACGACCAGCAGTGGGGATCTGTCTGTGACAACAGCTGGGACATGGAGGATGCCCAAGTGGTGTGCAGGCAGCTGGGCTGTGGTGCTCCCATCTCTGCTCCAGGCTGGGCCAGGTTTGGCAGAGGACATGACCCCATCTGGCTGGAGACCATCGGCTGCCAGGGCACGGAGGCCTCCCTGACCGAGTGCAGAGTCCAGGACTGGGGCATCCACAGCTGCCACCACGGAGAAGATGCCAGCGTGGTGTGCTCAGGTGACCCTCCCCACTGCACTCCCCCTGTGCCTCCAGTGGTGCCACCACCCAGCTGTGGCTCCCTTTGCTCAGAGGACAAGGCAATGATCCCCCTGAGATTAATGGCATTGCTAATTAATGATAATGATAGTGAGGGCAAGGGAGCAGGGCAGATCCCATCCCATCCCGTCCCTGCTGCTTCTCCCAACTCCCCTGGGCTCATTTTCACCCCAAGTGGACAACCACCAAGCAGCTCTCTCCAGGAAGGATATTGTGGAGCTGGAGCAGGTCCAGAGAAAAGGGCAACAGAGTTGGGGAAGGGTCTGGAGAACAGGGCTGGGGAGGGGCAGCTGAGGGAGCTGGGGGGGGTTCAGCCTGGAGAAGAGGAGGCTGAGGGAGACCTCCTTGCTCTCTACAGCTCCCTGAGAGGAGGCTGGAGCCAGGTGGGGGTTGGGCTCTGCTCCCAAGGAACAAGTGACAGGACAAGAGGAGATGGCCTCAGGTTGCCCCAGTGGAGGTTTAGGTTGGGCATCAGAAGAAAGTTCTTCACTGAAAGGGTTCTCAAAGCCTGTCCCAGGCTGCCCAGGAAGGTGGCTGAATCCCCACCCCTGGAGGTGTTTCAGAGAGGCAGAGATATGGTGCTGAGGGCCATGGCTCAGCCCCATCCTTGGCAGAGTTAGACTGGTTGGAGTGGATGACCTGAAAGGTCTTCTCCAAGCACAGTGACTCTGATCTCCATGGTGTGAATGACCCTGCTGGGTCCCACTGGAATCCCTCCTTCATGAAGGTGCCACAGGGGGGATCCAAGAATAGGGGAGGCCACAGCCCTGCATGAGCTGCCATGTCCAGGCCCTGTGTCCAGCCCTGGAGCCCTCAGCACAGGAAGGACCTGGAGCTGATGGGAAGGTCCAGAGGAGGCCAGGAAAATGCTGAGGGGCTTGGAGCAGCTCTGCTGTGGGACAGGCTGAGGGAGCTGGGGGGGTTCAGCCTGGAGAAGAGAAGGCTGCAGGGAGAGCTCAGAGCAAGCTGCCAGCAGCTGAAGGAGGCTGCAAGGAGGCTGCAGAGAGACTGTGGCCAAAGGGCTGCAGGGACAGGAGCAGGGCCAAGGGCTTCAGACCTGAGCAGAGCAGATTGGGATTGGATGTGAGGAAGAAGTTCTGCAGCAGGAGGCTGCTGGAACTCTGCCACAGGTTGCCCAGGGAGGGGCTTGAGGCTTCAGCCCTGGAGATGCTGGAGGTGAGGCTGGAGAGGGCTGTGGGCAACCTGCTCCAGCTGGGGATGTGCAGAGGGGGTTGAGCTGGGTGAGCTCTGGAGGTCCCTCCTGGCCCTGACTCTTCTCTGATTCTCTGATCTCCTCCAAGCCTTCCTGAAGGCCTCTTGGTGTCCTTCTCTCCTGCAGACCCCATGGCTGTGCGCCTGGCCGCCGGCCCCCACCGCTGCGCCGGCAGGGTGGAGGTCCTCCACCAGCAGCAGTGGGGCAGAGTCTGTGCCCAGGGCTGGGACATGAGCGATGCCCAGGTGGTGTGCTGGCAGCTGGGCTGTGGCACAGCTCTGGCAGCCCTGGGCTTGGCCAGCTTGGGCCAGGGCCCCATCTGGTTGGACGCCGTCAGCTGCGTGGGCACCGAGGCTGCCCTGGGACAGTGTGGGGCCAGGCCAGAGGGAGTCCACAACTGCCCCCATGGAGAGGACGCTGGTGTGGTGTGCTCAGGTAGCTGCTGCTCAGGGCACCCTCCTGCCTCTGCTCCCCTTCACCTTCTGGAGCTTGCATTTGGGGGGTTGGATTTGGTCGTCTCCAGAGGTCCCTTCCAACCCCTACCGTTCCCTGAGGTGCCAACGCTGCAGGAGCTCCAGGACCACCTTTCACAGGACCCTAGAGTGGGGGTTGGGTTGGAAGGGACCTTGAGGATCACCCAGATCCACCCCCCAGCCATGGGCAGGGACACCTCCCACAGCCCAGGCTGCTCCTCTCTTCCTGATGTTCTTTCCACCTGGGAACCCTCAGCTCTCTGTGTGAGGACACAAAGCTTAGCACGTGGGGAGTCCTCCTCCCACCTCCCACCCAATACCTGCTCCCTTCAGGGCCACCACCACCACCACCACCACCACCACCACCACCACCACCTGGTGACCTCTCCTCTGTCTTTCCATTGCAGACCCTCCTGAGGTCCGGCTGGTGAATGGCTCCCACCGCTGCTCGGGGAGGGTTGAGGTTCTGCACAACCAGCACTGGGGAAGTGTCTGTGATGACCACTGGGACCTGGCTGATGCAGCAGTGGTCTGCCGGCAGCTGGGCTGTGGGAGGGCCACAGCTGCTCCCCCCAGAGCTCACTTTGGCATGGGGCAGGAACCCATCTGGCTGGACGACGTCAACTGCACTGGCACTGAGGTTGCCCTCTCCCAGTGCAGGGCCAGGCCCTGGGGAGAGAGTAACTGCAACCATGGGGAAGATGCCAGCGTGGTGTGCCAGGGTGAGCCACCCCCTGCCCCACTGAGGGGTGCCAGGGTGAGCCACCCCCTGCCCCAGTGAGGGGTGCCAGGGTGAGCCACCCCCTCCCTAGCATGGGGCAGCTCTGGAAGGAGCAGCCTTGGTGTGTGGATAACTCAGAGGAGAATCCTGGAGTGGCTTCAGCTGGAAGGGAGCTCAAAGCTCGTCCAGCTCCAAGCCCTGCCATGGGCAGGGACACCTCCCACAGCCCAGGCTGCTCAAGGCCTCATCCAGCCTGGCCTTGAGCACCTCCAGGGAGGGGACAGCCACACCCTCCCTGGGCAACCTGTGCCAGTGTCTGCCCACCCCCACTGCCAAGCATTTCTCCCTGATCTCCAGTCTCAATCTGCCCTCTCCCAGCTCCAAGCCCTTGTCCCTCATCCTGGCACTCCCAAGTCCCTCCCCAGCCCTCCTGGAGCCCCTTCAGGTGCTGGGAGCTGCTCCAAGCTCTTCCTGGAGCCTTCTCCAGGCTGCACAGCTCCAGCTCTCAGCCTGTCCCCACAGGGGAGGTTCTGCAGCCCTCTGATCATCTTGGTGGCCTCCTCTGGAGCCTCTCCAGCAGCTCCAGGTCCTTGTGCTGGGGGCTCCAGAGCTGGAGGCAGTGCTGCAGGTGGGGTCTGAGCAGAGCAGAGCAGAGGGGCAGGATCCTTCCCTTGCCCTGCTGGCCACACATCTCCTGCTGCAGCCCAGGCTGTGGGTGGCTCTTTGGGCTGGCAGTGCCCACTGCTGGTTGAGATCCTCTTCCCCCAGCACCCCAAAGTCCTTCTCCTGCAGGCTGCTCTCCATCCACTCCTCCCCCAGCCTGGATCTGTGCTTGGCATTGCCCTGAGCCAGCTGCAGGACCTTGCACTTGGCCTTGTTGACCTTCCTGAGGCTGGCTTGGGGCCAACTTCTGCAGCCTGTCCAGGTCCCTCTGGATGGATCCCTTCCCTCCAGCCCCAGCACACAGCTTGGTGCCATCTGCAGACTCCTGAGGGTGCCTCAGTGCCACTGCTCATGCCAGCAGCAAGGATGTCCAACAGCTCTGGGCCCAGTACCAAGCCCTGAGGGCCACCACTCATCTCTGGTCTCCACTTGGCCGTTGTGCCACTGAGCACAGCTCTTGGAGAGCTTCCATCCAGCCAATTTCCTACCCAGCCAGGGCTCCATCCATCAAACATGGAACCATTAAGGCTGGAAAAGATCTCTCAGGTCATCAGGTCCAACCCTCAACACCCCCATGGCTACCAGGTGCCATGTCCAGGTGTCCAGGTGCCTCTGGATGGGTCCCTGCAGCACACTGCCCACAGCACACAGCTTGGTGTCAGCACTGAACTTCCTTCAGAAACTCCTCTGCTCTGCTCAGGTTCAGCCTCTTGCCTCTGGGTAGGAACCAACTGGAGGCTGTCTGAGAGCTCCATCTCCCCTTGGCCACCATGAGGACCTTCTCCCAGCCTGACCAGTGTCCATCCTCCCCTGCCACCTTGCTCTCCCCTGTAACCTCTCAGCTCTTCTGCCTCCTTTCCTTGCCCCTCCTGCAGAGTGCTCACGTGAGGGCTGTGGTCACCACACCTCAAGTCCACTGACCCTCCCCTCCCCCATCCCTTGGGTCCATCTTGTGTGGTTGCAGTGCCAGGACATGGCTGTGGCTCTGGCAGGGGCTTGGCAGCAGTGGTGGCATGGTGAGCTCCAGACTCAGGTTGGACTTGATGATCTCCAAAGTCTCCTTCAGCCTCAGCAGTTCCCTGGTTCTGTCACCAGCCAGTTGGGTTTTGGTAGGACCACAGAATGGGTTGGGTTGGAAGGGACCTCAAAGATCATCCATCTGGAGCCACTCCGTGGCATGCTGGCCTCCTGCCACAGCCCCATGCCACAGCCCCATGCCACAGCTGCCTCCTCCTTCTCCTCCTGGCTTTCTTGGAGGCCTGAGGGCAGCTGAATGGGAGCAGATGCTTCTGGTGGCAATCTCCACATCATCCTGAGGGTGGCTGCTCTTTGAGGGCATCTTCCACCACATGGCCAAGCAACAACTCTGCTGCCTGTGCTGCGTCCTTCCCTCTGCCTTTTTCTTGTATTCCTCTGTTGCTTCCAGAAATGTGCAACTTCTGGCAGCAGAAAGCAGCCTCACACTCTGCTTCTCCTGAAAAACTGAGGAGATGGATGGAGATGGAGATGGAGATGGATGGATGGAGATGGATGGAGATGGAGTTGGATGATGGATGAAGATGGATGGAGATGGAGTTGGGTGATGGATGGAGATGGAGTTGGATGAAGATGGATGGAGATGGAGTTGGGTGATGGATGGAGATGGAGCTGGATGAAGATGGATGGAGATGGAGTTGGGTGATGGATGGCTGATGGGTGGAGATGGGTGCAGATGGATGGATGGGTGATGGATGGAGATGGATGATGGATGGATGGAGATGGATCATTGATGGATGGAGACAGATGATGGATGGATGGTGGATGGATGGAGATGGATGATGAATGGATGGAGATGGGTGATGGATGGAGATGGCTCAGTGTTGGGACCACTTCTGTTTCACATCCTTATTGATGAGCCTGCTGGAGACACAGAGTTGTGTCAGCAGTGAGTCCTCAGATGACAGCAAGTTGGTGGACAGTTGATCTGCAGGGGGTAGGGAGGCTCTCCAGAGGGACTTGGACAGGTTGGGTCCATGGCCAACGTTCACAGGAGGAGCTTCAAGAAGGCCAAGTGCCAGGTCCTGCACTTGGGGCACAACAAGCCCAAGCAGTGCTGCAGGCCTGGGGCAGTGTGGCTGGAAAGCTGCTGGCAGAAAAGGCCCTGGGGATGCTGAGGGCCAAGCAGCTGAGCAGGAGCCAGCAGTGCCCAGGTGGCCAAGAAAGCCAAAGGCCTCCTGGCTGGGATCAGCAATGCTGTGTCCAGAGGAGCAGGGAGGGGATTGTCCCCTGGTGCTCAGCTCTGGGGAGGCCACCCCTGGAGTGCTGTGTCCACAGGAGAGATGTGGAGGTGCTGGAGCCAGGGCAGAGCAGGGCAAGGAAGCTGTGGAGGGCCTGGGGAATAAATCTGGTGAGGAGAGAGTGAAGGAGCTGGGGAGGGTTGGTGTGAAGGAGAGGAGCCTGAGGGGAGACCTCAGTGCTGTCTACAACTCCCTGGAAGGAGGTTGAGGAGAGGTTGGTGGTGGCCTTTGCTCACAGCTCCTTAGTGAGGGGACAAGAGGAGCAGCCTCAAGCTGCAGCAGGGCAGGGTTGGGCTGGCCAGGAGGAAAGAGAGAGGTCAGTGCCTGGAGTGAGCTGCCCAGGGAGGTGCTGGAGTCACCAACCCCTGGAGATGTTTGAGGGTGGTTGGGATGTGGTGCTTGGGGCTGTGGTTTAGGGTTCTGGGTTGGACTTGGGGTTCCTGAGGCTCTGTTCCAACCTGAATGTTTCTGTAACTCTGTGATTCTGTGATTGGAGATGGATGGATGGAGATGGTTGATGGTTGGAGATGGATGATGGATGGAGATTGTTCATGGATGATGGAGATGGAGATGGATGATAGTTGGAGATGGATGGATGGAGATGGATGGATGCATGCATATGGTTGATGGTTGGAGATGGATGCAGATGGCTGATGGATGTCTGTGTTTCTGTGTTTTTGATGTCTGTGTTTCTGTGTTTCTGATGTCTGTGTTTCTGTCTTTCTGATGTCTGTGTTTCTGTGTTTCTGATGTCTGTGTTTCTGTCTTTCTGATGTCTGTGTTTCTGTGTTTCTGATGTCTGTGTTTTTGATGTCTGTGTTTTTGATGTCTGTGTTTTTGATGTCTGTGTTTCTGATGTCTGTGTTTTTGATGTCTGTGTTTCTGTGTTTCTGATGTCTGTGTTTCTGATGTCTGTGTTTTTGATGTCTGTGTTTTTGATGTCTGTGTTTCTGTGTTTCTCATGTCTGTGTTTCTGTCTTTCTGATGTCTGTGTTTCTGTGTTTCTGATGTCTGTGTTTCTGATGTCTGTGTTTTTGATGTCTGTGTTTTTGATGTCTGTGTTTCTGATGTCTGTGTTTCTGATGTCTGTGTTTCTGTGTTTCTGATGTCTTTGTTTCTGATGTCTGTGTTTCTGATGTCTGTGTTTCTGATGTCTGTGTTTTTGATGTCTGTGTTTCTGTGTTTCTGATGTCTGTGTTTCTGTGTTTCTGATGTCTGTGTTTCTGTGTTTTTGATGTCTGTGTTTCTGTGTTTTTGATGTCTGTGTTTCTGATGTCTGTGTTTCTGTGTTTTTGATGTCTGTGTTTCTGATGTCTGTGTTTCTGATGTCTGTCTTTCTGTCTTTCTGATGTCTGTGTTTCTGTGTTTTTGATGTCTGTGTTTCTGATGTCTGTGTTTCTGATGTCTGTGTTTCTGTCTTTCTGATGTCTGTGTTTCTGTGTTTTTGATGTCTGTGTTTCTGTCTTTCTGTCTTTCTGATGTCTGTGTTTCTGTGTTTCTGATGTCTGTGTTTCTGTCTTTCTGTCTTTCTGATGTCTGTGTTTCTGTGTTTCTGATGTCTGTGTTTCTGATGTCTGTGTTTTTGATGTCTGTGTTTCTGATGTCTGTGTTTCTGATGTCTGTGTTTCTGATGTCTGTGTTTCTGTGTTTCTGATGTCTGTGTTTCTGTGTTTCTGATGTCTGTGTTTCTGATGTCTGTGTTTCTGATGTCTGTGTTTCTGATGTCTGTGTTTTTGATGTCTGTGTTTCTGTGTTTCTGATGTCTGTGTTTCTGTGTTTCTGATGTCTGTGTTTCTGTGTTTTTGATGTCTGTGTTTTTGATGTCTGTGTTTCTGTGTTTCTGATGTCTGTGTTTCTGATGTCTGTGTTTCTGATGTCTGTCTTTCTGTCTTTCTGATGTCTGTGTTTCTGTGTTTTTGATGTCTGTGTTTCTGTCTTTCTGTCTTTCTGATGTCTGTGTTTCTGTGTTTCTGATGTCTGTGTTTCTGTGATCATTCCAGAAGCAGCAGAGCTGAGGCTGGTGAATGGCTCCAGCCCCTGCTCCGGGAGGGTTGAGCTGCTCCACAACCAGCAGTGGGGGACTGTGTGTGCCAGGGGCTGGGACCTGAGTGATGCTGAGGTGTTGTGCCAGCAGCTGGGCTGTGGAGCAGCCCTCTCAGCTCCAGGCTCGGATCACTTCGGCCCCGGGCCCAACCAGGTCTGGATGGGGGATGTGGAGTGCACAGGGGCAGAAGAAAACCTCTCCCAGTGCCGGTCCAGGATGGGGGAAGCCATCAGCTGCCCCCCCAGGGAAGGGGCTGGTGTGGTGTGCTCAGGTAGGTGTCCTGGGCTGGGCCTCCACCTGGGTGGGTGGCTGGGGAGGGGGAGGGTGACTGTGCTGGGGAGGTGCTGTCCTGTGGTGCTGGGTAGAGCTCAGAGCTGAGGTCACTCTCCTGCAGAGTCTCTGCCACCCCCGTGGCCAGAGGCTGCTCCTGCTGGGTGTGGAGGACTCCAGCAAGCAGAGAAATGCTGAGCACAGGAATCTGAGCAAAGCTTCAGGATGAAGCCTTCAGGGGGATGGGAGGAAAGAGGCTTTGCCTGGAGGACCTAAGGGCTGAGGTGGAGAGTAGGAAACCACCAGAAGCTGCTGGATTGAGAGTAGGGCAGGAAGAGGGAACCCATCCTACACCAGCAGTGGTCAGGAAGGGAAGGAGAACCCAACCACCACTGGTCAGGAAGGGAAGGAGAACCCAACCACCACTGGTCAGGAAGGGAAGGAGAACCCAACCACCACTGGTCAGGAAGGACAGAGGTTTGCAGGTTCCTCCTTAGATCTCCAGCATCTGCAGGATGCTGGCAGGGCCCTGGCAGGAGCTTCCTTGGTGTTTCCTTTGCTGAGTCATGGTCATGAACATAGATTGGAAAGGGTCTCTGGAGACCTCTGGTCCTACCTACTCTCTGTTAGACCAAGCAGACCCTGTCCTTCATGGCCTTGTCCAGTGCAGCTGTGATGGTCCCCAGGGATGGAGATCCCAACACCTTTCTCATCTCATCCTGGGGCTTGGACTCCATGATCTCCAGAGGTCCCTTCCAGCTCCTAACATCCTGTGACCTTCTGATCTTTCTTCTGATAGTCAACCATCCTCAGGGGGGAAGGAGCATTTCCTGCTGCCCAGTGGCAGTGTGCCTTGGTGCTCCCTCTGCCTGTTTCCTCACATCCTTGTGGTGTCCATCTCCTGAGGAGGGAGGTGGTGGAGTCCTCATCCTGGAGGTGTCCCAAAAACCTGTGGCTGTGGTGGTGTTGGGTTGATGGTTGGAGCTGAGGCTCTTAGAAGTCTCTTCCAGCAGAATGAGAGAATGTTAGGGGTTGGAAGGCACCTCTGGAGATCATCAAGTCCAACCCTCCTCCTGAGGCAGGGTCACCTAGAGAGGGTCACACAGGAACACATCCAGGTGGGTTTGGAAAGCCTCCAGAGATGGAGACTCCACCACTGTCTGGGCAGCCTGCTCCAGGCCTCCCTCACCCCTAGGTTCAAGAAGTTCCTCCTGGTGTTCAGCTCTGGACGTTTGCTCTCTCCCCGCAGGCTCTCCCCCGACCGCCAGCCCCCCGCAGCCTCTCCCACTGCTCCCCCTGCTGGTCGCTGGCGTCCTTGCAGCCTCGCTGCTGCTCTGTGGGGCTCTGCTGTACTGGAGGAGGCAGCGGCAGGTGGGGAGCAGAGCTTTGAACAACCCCCTGGGTGAGTTCTGCAGCCGGGGAAGGGGACAGCAGAGACTGCAGCGGAAGTGTGGTTGGAGAGCAGCTTTGTGCAGAGCAGCAACCTCAGCAGAGCTGGGGCAGGAGCTTTGCTTTTCCCCCGGGGTTGATGTTGGAAGGAGTTCCCTTTCCTGGTGTGACCTTCACCCAACCCTTGCCCCTCTTTCTGACCTCTCTTCCCCTTTCATTTTGACTCCATCCCCTGGTTGTGGAGGCTCTTGAGAGGTGGACAGCCCTTGGAGCCTTCTCAGATGCTGCCTGTGCTGCCTGCTCCTCAACCAGGAGCTCTGAAAAGAGAGGATGGCTCTGGGGGTTCCTAACTCCCTGTTGGCTCTGGGGGTTCCCAGCCCCCTGTTGGCTCGGGGGGTTCCCAGCCCCCTGTTGGCCAGGGGATGCTCTCTCTTTGGCCTGAGGGGTGAGGAAGGACCAGGACTTGGGTCTGTTCTTGCTGGAGATTCTTGGGCAGTGGTGTTGAGTGGTTGGGGTTGACCCTGTTGAACATCTGCCATGCAGAGAGGTGCTGTGTGTGGCCCAACTCCTGCATCAAGGGTGCTGTGTGGCCCAAATCCTGCATCAAGGGTGCTGTGTGGCCCAAATCCTGCACCAAGGGTGCTGTGTGGCCCAGCTCCTGGCTCAAGGGTGCTGTGTGGCCCAGCTCCTGCACCAAGGGTGCTGTGTGGCCCAGCTCCTGGCTCAGGGGTGCTGTGTGGCCCAACTCCTGCATCAAGGGTGCTGTGTGGCCCAAATCCTGCATCAAGGGTGCTGTGTGGCCCAAATCCTGCACCAAGGGTGCTGTGTGGCCCAGCTCCTGGCTCAGGGGTGCTGTGTGGCCCAAATCCTGCATCAAGAGTGCTGTGTGGCCCAAATCCTGCATCAAGGGTGCTGTGTGGCCCAAATCCTGCATCAAGGGTGCTGTGTGGCCCAAATCCTGCACCAAGGGTGCTGTGTGGCCCAGCTCCTGGCTCAGGGGTGCTGTGTGGCCCAACTCCTGCATCAAGGGTGCTGTGTGGCCCAAATCCTGCATCAAGGGTGCTGTGTGGCCCAAATCCTGCACCAAGGGTGCTGTGTGGCCCAGCTCCTGGCTCAGGGGTGCTGTGTGGCCCAAATCCTGCATCAAGAGTGCTGTGTGGCCCAAATCCTGCATCAAGGGTGCTGTGTGGCCCAAATCCTGCATCAAGGGTGCTGTGTGGCCCAAATCCTGCACCAAGGGTGCTGTGTGGCCCTGCTCCTGGCTCAGGGGTGCTGTGTGGCCCAAATCCTGCACCAAGGGTGCTGTGTGGCCCAGCTCCTGGCTCAGGGGTGCTGTGTGGCCCAGCTCCTGGCTCAGGGGTGCTGTGTGGCCCAAATCCTGCACCAAGGGTGCTGTGTGGCCCAAATCCTGCACCAAGGGTGCTGTGTGGCCCAGCTCCTGGCTCAGGGGTGCTGTGTGGCCCAAATCCTGCACCAAGGGTGCTGTGTGGCCCAAATCCTGCATCAAGGGTGCTGTGTGGCCCAGCTCCTGGCTCAGGGGTGCTGTGTGGCCCAGCTCCTGCACCAAGGGTGCTGTGTGGCCCAACTCCTGCATCAAGGGTGCTGTGTGGCCCAAATCCTGCACCAAGGGTGCTGTGTGGCCCAAATCCTGCATCAAGGGTGCTGTGTGGCCCAAATCCTGCACCAAGGGTGCTGTGTGGCCCAAATCCTGCATCAAGGGTGCTGTGTGGCCCAGCTCCTGGCTCAGGGGTGCTGTGTGGCCCAGCTCCTGCACCAAGGGTGCTGTGTGGCCCTGCTCCTGGCTCAGGGGTGGCGTACGCAAAGCAGGCTTCGTGCCTGAGTGCTGGCAGGGTGTTGGTGTCACCCTCTGTGCCACCAAGCCAGAGCCATCTCTGCTGGAGTGAGCATCCCCAGCTGTTCCTGGTGGGAAGGGGAAGGTTGAGGCTGTGAGGAGCAGACCCAACTGACCCACCCTGGCCTGCAGGTTTTGTGCACATGGAGGAGCTGCTGCTCTCCCACACCTCCATCTCAACTTCTGGAGAAGAGCTGGGGGCAGCCAGGGAGGCTCCTGCTGGAGATGCCAACAAGAAGAGAGCTCAGGAGAGCTCCTGACCAGCCCAGGGCTGTACTCTGGTGCAGCTCTGCCACCCAGCTCCCTCCCCAAGGGCCTCTGACCACCTCCTCTCATCAGAGCCAGGTCACCAGATCCACCACACACCTCCATGCCCAGCTTGGGTGGTCAGGCCAAGGGCACCTGTGAGCCAGGTCACCACATCCAGCAGCAGCCCTACAGATGCAGAAGACATTTGGCACCTGGACAAGGAACAGTTCCCTTTGGGATTGTTTTGGGTATTATTCTTTGGTGCATTTGTGAAAATAAAAATATTCTTTAAGGCTCCAGTAGTGGTTTCTGATGGGGCAGGCTTCAGCTTCAGGGCTGCTTTGCTCTTGGAGAAGACTCCAGCAGAGGTTTGACCTTGAAGAAGAAGACTCCAGCAGAGGTTTGGTCTTGGAGAAGAATCCAGCAGAGTTCTCATCTTGGAGAAGACTCCAGCAGAGGTTTGGCCTTGGAGAAGACTCCAGCAGAGGTTTGGCCTTGGAGAAGACTCCAGCAGAGTTTTCATCTTGGAGAAGACTCCAGCAGAGGTTTGCTGTGGGAGAAGACTCCAGCAGAGGTTTGCTCTTGGAGAAGACTCCAGCAGAGGTTTGGCCTTGGAGAAGACTCCAGCAGAGGTTTGCTCTTGGAGAAGACTCCAGCAGAGGTTTGCTCTTGGAGAAGACTCCAGCAGAGGTTTGCTCTTGGAGAAGACTCCAGCAGAGGTTTGGCCTTGGAGAAGACTCCAGCAGAGGTTTGCTCTTGGAGAAGACTCCAGCAGAGGTTTGCTCTTGGAGAAGACTCCAGCAGAGGTTTGGCCTTGGAGAAGACTCCAGCAGAGGTTTGGCCTTGGAGAAGACTCCAGCAGAGGTTTGGCCTTGGAGAAGACTCCAGCAGAGGTTTGCTCTTGGAGAAGACTCCAGCAGAGGTTTGCTGTGGGAGAAGACTCCAGCAGAGGTTTGGCCTTGGAGAAGACTCCAGCAGAGGTTTGCTCTTGGAGAAGACTCCAGCAGAGGTTTGCTGTTGGAGAAGACTCCAGCAGAGGTTTGCTGTTGGAGAAGACTCCAGCAGAGGTTTGCTCTTGGAGAAGACTCCAGCAGAGGTTTGCTGTTGGAGAAGACTCCAGCAGAGGTTTGGCCTTGGAGAAGACTCCAGCAGAGGTTTGCTCTTGGAGAAGACTCCAGCAGAGGTTTGCTGTTGGAGAAGACTCCAGCAGAGGTTTGCTCTTGGAGAAGACTCCAGCAGAGGTTTGCTCTTGGAGAAGACTCCAGCAGAGGTTTGCTGTTGGAGAAGACTCCAGCAGAGGTTTGCTCTTGGAGAAGACTCCAGCAGAGGTTTGCTGTGGGAGAAGACTCCAGCAGAGGTTTGCTCTTGGAGAAGACTCCAGCAGAGGTTTGCTCTTGGAGAAGACTCCAGCAGAGGTTTGGCCTTGGAGAAGACTCCAGCAGAGGTTTGGCCTTGGAGAAGACTCCAGCAGAGGTTTGCTCTTGGAGAAGACTCCAGCAGAGGTTTGGCCATGGAGAAGACTCCAGCAGAGGTTTGCTCTTGGAGAAGACTCCAGCAGAGGTTTGCTCTTGGAGAAGACTCCAGCAGAGGTTTGGCCTTGGAGAAGACTCCAGCAGAGGTTTGCTGTTGGAGAAGACTCCAGCAGAGGTTTGGCCTTGGAGAAGACTCCAGCAGAGGTTTGGCCTTGGAGAAGACTACAGCAGAGGTTTGCTGTTGGAGAAGACTCCAGCAGAGGTTTGCTCTTGGAGAAGACTCCAGCAGAGGTTTGGCCTTGGAGAAGACTCCAGCAGAGGTTTGGCCTTGGAGAAGACTCCAGCAGAGGTTTGCTCTTGGAGAAGACTCCAGCAGAGGTTTGCTGTTGGAGAAGACTCCAGCAGAGGTTTGCTGTGGGAGAAGACTCCAGCAGAGGTTTGCTGTTGGAGAAGACTCCAGCAGAGGTTTGCTGTTGGAGAAGACTCCAGCAGAGGTTTGCTCTTGGAGAAGACTCCAGCAGAGGTTTGCTGTTGGAGAAGACTCCAGCAGAGGTTTGGCCTTGGAGAAGACTCCAGCAGAGGTTTGCTGTGGGAGAAGACTCCAGCAGAGGTTTGGCCTTGGAGAAGACTCCAGCAGAGGTTTGCTGTGGGAGAAGACTCCAGCAGAGGTTTGGCCTTGGAGAAGACTCCAGCAGAGGTTTGGCCTTGGAGAAGACTCCAGCAGAGGTTTGCTGTTGGAGAAGACTCCAGCAGAGGTTTGGCCTTGGAGAAGACTCCAGCAGAGGTTTGGCCTTGGAGAAGACTCCAGCAGAGGTTTGCTCTTGGAGAAGACTCCAGCAGAGGTTTGCTGTGGGAGAAGACTCCAGCAGAGGTTTGCTCTTGGAGAAGACTCCAGCAGAGGTTTGCTGTGGGAGAAGACTCCAGCAGAGGTTTGCTCTTGGAGAAGACTCCAGCAGAGGTTTGGCCTTGGAGAAGACTCCAGCAGAGGTTTGCTGTTGGAGAAGACTCCAGCAGAGGTTTGCTGTTGGAGAAGACTCCAGCAGAGGTTTGCTGTTGGAGAAGACTCCAGCAGAGGTTTGGCCTTGGAGAAGACTCCAGCAGAGGTTTGCTCTTGGAGAAGACTCCAGCAGAGGTTTGCTCTTGGAGAAGACTCCAGCAATGGTTTGCTGTTGGAGAAGACTCCAGCAGAGGTTTGGCCTTGGAGAAGACTCCAGCAGAGGTTTGGCCTTGGAGAAGACTCCAGCAGAGGTTTGCTGTTGGAGAAGACTCCAGCAGAGGTTTGCTCTTGGAGAAGACTCCAGCAGAGGTTTGCTGTTGGAGAAGACTCCAGCAGAGGTTTGGCCTTGGAGAAGACTCCAGCAGAGGTTTGCTCTTGGAGAAGACTCCAGCAGAGGTTTGGCCTTGGAGAAGACTCCAGCAGAGGTTTGCTCTCGGAGAAGACTCCAGCAGAGGTTTGGCCTTGGAGAAGTCTCCAGCAGAGGTTTGCTGTTGGAGAAGACTCCAGCAGAGGTTTGCTCTTGGAGAAGACTCCAGCAGAGGTTTGGCCTTGGAGAAGACTCCAGCAGAGGTTTGCTCTTGGAGAAGACTCCAGCAGAGGTTTGGCCTTGGAGAAGACTCCAGCAGTGGTTTGCTGTTGGAGAAGACTCCAGCAGAGGTTTGCTCTTGGAGAAGACTCCAGCAGAGGTTTGCTGTTGGAGAAGACTCCAGCAGAGGTTTGGCCTTGGAGAAGACTCCAGCAGAGGTTTGCTCTTGGAGAAGACTCCAGCAGAGGTTTGGCCTTGGAGAAGACTCCAGCAGAGGTTTGCTCTTGGAGAAGACTCCAGCAGAGGTTTGGCCTTGGAGAAGACTCCAGCAGAGGTTTGCTGTTGGAGAAGACTCCAGCAGAGGTTTGCTCTTGGAGAAGACTCCAGCAGAGGTTTGCTCTTGGAGAAGACTCCAGCAGAGGTTTGCTGTTGGAGAAGACTCCAGCAGAGGTTTGCTCTTGGAGAAGACTCCAGCAGAGGTTTGGCCTTGGAGAAGTCTCCAGCAGAGGTTTGCTGTTGGAGAAGACTCCAGCAGAGGTTTGGCCTTGGAGAAGTCTCCAGCAGAGGTTTGCTGTTGGAGAAGACTCCAGCAGAGGTTTGCTGTTGGAGAAGACTCCAGCAGAGGTTTGGCCTTGGAGAAGACTCCAGCAGAGGTTTGGCCTTGGAGAAGACTCCAGCAGAGGTTTGCTGTTGGAGAAGACTCCAGCAGAGGTTTGCTCTTGGAGAAGACTCCAGCAGTGGTTTGCTGTTGGAGAAGACTCCAGCAGAGGTTTGCTCTTGGAGAAGACTCCAGCAGTGGTTTGCTGTTGGAGAAGACTCCAGCAGAGGTTTGGCCTTGGAGAAGACTCCAGCAGAGGTTTGCTCTTGGAGAAGACTCCAGCAGAGGTTTGCTCTTGGAGAAGACTCCAGCAGAGGTTTGGCCTTGGAGAAGACTCCAGCAGAGGTTTGCTCTTGGAGAAGACTCCAGCAGAGGTTTGCTGTTGGAGAAGACTCCAGCAGAGGTTTGCTGTTGGAGAAGACTCCAGCAGAGGTTTGCTCTTGGAGAAGACTCCAGCAGTGGTTTAGCCTTGGAGAAGACTCCAGCAGAGGTTTGGCCTTGGAGAAGACTCCAGCAGAGGTTTGCTCTTGGAGAAGACTCCAGCAGAGGTTTGCTGTTGGAGAAGACTCCAGCAGTGGTTTGCTGTTGGAGAAGACTCCAGCAGAGGTTTGCTGTTGGAGAAGACTCCAGCAGAGGTTTGCTGTTGGAGAAGACTCCAGCAGAGGTTTGGCCTTGGAGAAGACTCCAGCAGAGGTTTGCTCTTGGAGAAGACTCCAGCAGTGGTTTAGCCTTGGAGAAGACTCCAGCAGAGGTTTGGCCTTGGAGAAGACTCCAGCAGAGGTTTGCTCTTGGAGAAGACTCCAGCAGAGGTTTGCTGTGGGAGAAGACTCCAGCAGAGGTTTGCTCTTGGAGAAGACTCCAGCAGTGGTTTAGCCTTGGAGAAGACTCCAGCAGAGGTTTGGCCTTGGAGAAGACTCCAGCAGAGGTTTGCTGTGGGAGAAGACTCCAGCAGAGGTTTGGCCTTGGAGAAGACTCCAGCAGAGGTTTGCTCTTGGAGAAGACTCCAGCAGAGGTTTGGCCTTGGAGAAGACTCCAGCAGTGGTTTAGCCTTGGAGAAGACGCCAGCAAAGGTTTGCTGTTGGAGAAGACTCCAGCAGAGGTTTGGCCTTGGAGAAGACTCCAGCAAAGGTTTGCTGTTGGAGAAGACTCCAGCAGAGGTTTGCTGTGGGAGAAGACTCCAGCAGAGGTTTGGCCTTGGAGAAGACTCCAGCAGAGGTTTGCTGTTGGAGAAGACTCCAGCAGAGGTTTGCTGTGGGAGAAGACTCCAGCAGAGGTTTGGCCTTGGAGAAGACTCCAGCAGAGGTTTGCTGTTGGAGAAGACTCCAGCAGAGGTTTGGCCTTGGAGAAGACTCCAGCAGAGGTTTGCTGTGGGAGAAGACTCCAGCAGAGGTTTGCTCTTGGAGAAGACTCCAGCAGAGGTTTGGCCTTGGAGAAGACTCCAGCAGAGGTTTGCTGTGGGAGAAGACTCCAGCAGAGGTTTGCTATTGAAGAAGACTCCAGCAGTGGTTTGACCTCAGAGAGGACTCCAGCAGAGGTTATGTCTTGGAGGAGCCTTGACCTGGGCTTTTCTCCAGCTGCAGGCTCAGTTTAGGCCTCATGCAGGTATTTGGAAGCCATCTGAGATGTCCTAATTCTAGGACACTCCTGTGGCCTGGGAAAGGTGACAAAGGTCCTGCAGGTCCCTAGGGGAACCTTTGTGGAGGCAACACTCCTGCACCTTGTGTCCTTGGACATCAGTCTCCTGGGGCCTCTCAGGGGCTTGGAGGACATGAAGGGCATGGAGCTGAGGGTCAGCCATGCAGAGGGACACTGGCAGGAGGTTGGAGAAGCTCTACTGGGAGCCACCATGGCTCCTGCTAACCCAAGTGGCTTGGGACTGTGAGGAGTGGAGCAGGTGGCCATGAACCACCCTGCCCTGGACCAATTCTGCTGCTGAAGGAGCAGGAGGAGCAGAAGGCAAGCAGGGGGCTGAGCAGTGCTGACCCTGGAGGCTGTGGTGGGCTTAAAACCTGACCCCTGCAGGGCAGGGTAAAGGAGGGAGCAGGAGATGGGTGCAGGGTCACAGGGGCTCAGAGGATGAAGGTTTGAAGTGCCCTGAGGTGTTTGAGCAGCCTGGAGAGCAGAGGATGTGTGCAGGGGTGTGGAAAGCATCTGCCAAGGGGAAGGAGGATTGCAGAGAATCAGAGTGAGGTTGGGTTGGGTTGGAAGGACCTCAAGGACCATCCAGTCCCAACCCCCTGCCGTGGGCAGGGACACCTCCACTGCAGCACCTTGCTCAAGGCCTCATCCAGCCTGGTCCTGCAGGGGTGAGGTGTCCACAGCTCCTCTGGGCAACCTGTCCCAGTGTCTCACCACCCTCCCAGTCAAGAACTTCTTCCTCACATCCACCCTAAACCTCTCCTGCTCCAGTTTCAAGCTGTTGCCCAACTGGGGCACCAAGAGCCCAACTGGGCCAAAGGTTTGGAGAACTGATGAGTGGAAGCTGCTCCTCCACTGGCAGAGGAGGTGCAGACAAGGCTGTGGCCAGGCCTGTGGCTGTGGGGTGTGGAGCAGTGCTGGAGGCTGGGGAAGCACTGCTCTGAGTAGTAACTCTCAATGTTAAACTCGGAGTAAGCCTCAGGTGAACATCTCCTGCTGCAGCTGTGGTGTTGCTGGGGACTTTCCACTGTGTGGCTGTGGCTTAGTCCTGGGCTCTGCTGACAGGGACCTGCCCAGGACACATCCTGCAGCTCCTGCTGCTTTCCCTGCTCCTGTCCTGACTCCTCTGCTGCTCCCTGAGTCTGAAGGCCAACGAGGGCATGAAGGAGATGACCTCACTCAGCACTGGGTCAGCAGAGGGCCTGGGATGCTGATTGGATTTCTTCTTGCTCCTCAGCTTCTCCCATCTTTGGATCCAGAGCCTGGTCCTTCCCTTATCTGCCCTCAGATCCCTCCCAGACTGACAGCAGTTGGGACTTCTGCTTTGCCCTGAGGCCTTCTGGGTACCCCCAGAGTGGCTTTTGTCCAGATGCAGACCTTGGGCTATCTCTGCCCCACCTCTCCTCACCCCCTGCCTGTCCTCTCCACCTCCTTGTCCCTTTCCCCTTCTCCACTTTTCTGCTCTGCCACCACCTTGATGTCTCTCCCCATGGTTGAGAGGTCCCAGAACAGCCCCAGGTGCCCCAAGGCTGCTTCTGGAGGTTGTAAGAAAGACTCCAGCAGGGCTGAAGCCTCCACCCCTTCCCTGGCCTCCCAGAGCAGCTCCTGTCCCACCATGGGGCCATGCCCTGGGGCACACAGCAGCTGGGCCCTGGAGCACTCCTTGTGCCACACTTTTGGAGTTGGAAGCACAGAGCAGATGTGGAAGCTGTGCCTCTGGCCACAAGGATGTCCTGTGCTGGCCTCTGACCTCCTGGGGCCTGCTCTCTGCTCCTGAGGTCACAGTCAGGACCCTGCTGAGGGTGGAGCTGCAAGCAGCAGGCTTTGCAGAGTCAACTTTTCCTTCTTCTCCTTCCTGGAGCTGTGGCCCAGGGTTGTGACCTCCCTAGGAGGCACAGTTCCCTTTTCAGCCTCTTCCCAGCATGCTTGAGAGAAGTCCAGCTCCAGGGTCCTCCCTTGCATGGCCTGGGGCTCACCTCAGGGCTCTGCAGAGCCTCTTCCTTCTTCAGGTTGCCCAGGGAGGGGCTTGAGGCTTCAGCCCTGGAGATGTTGGAGGTGAGGCTGGAGAGGGCTGTGGGCAACCTGCTCTGGTGGAGGATGTCCCTGCTGAGAGCAGAGGCTTGGACTGCATCAGCTCTGCAGGTCCCTTCCAGCCTGGACCTTTCTCTGACCCTTTTCCTGCGTTGTGAAATGAAAGGCACAAAGAAGGTCAAGTAGCCAAAGGAGGACATTTGTTGACAGGATGAAGTGGATGGAACAGATGAAGGGGGGGAGAGAGAGAGAGAGAGGGAGAATGCAAAAAGAGAGAAGGAAGAAAAGGAATTTTTTCCACCCCCCCAGCCCCAAGATGATTTGGCTCTGAGGGAGGCTGCTGCCACTGTGGTTTGGAGATGTTCTCCTCTTTGGCTGTGCTTTCCTCAGCTGCAGGAGGAGAGAAAGAGTTTCCCAGAGCCAAAGTCCCTCTCTGAGCAGCCTCCAGCATGTGGTGTCCTCAGGCAAAATCTCCTTCCTCTTCTCCAGGATTTCTTTTCTTCTTGCCACAGGAAAAGCTCAGGGCACAGCTTTGGAGGTGGAGGTGGAGAGAAGGCTCCTGGACAAGGGGCAGGGGATGGAAAGTGCAGCACAGGAGGTTCCACCTCAACAGGAGGAGGAACTTCTGCCCTGGGAGGCTGCCAGAGGCCTGGAGCAGGCTGCCCAGAGAGGTTGTGGAGTCTCCTGCTCTGGAGCCTTCCCAGCCCTGTCTGGATGTGTTCCTGTGGGACCTGTGCTGGGTTCTGTGGTCCTGCTCTGGCAGGGCTTGGACTGGGAGATCTTTGGAGGTCCCTTCCAACCCCTGACATCCTCTGATCCTGTGATCTGTGATCCTGAGATCCTGTGATCCTCTGATCTGTGATCCTCTGATCCTGGGATCTGGGATCCTGTGCTCCTGTGCTTCCAGGCTGGATGTTGATGGTGATGATGTTTCCCTCTCAGTCTGTTTCTGTCTCTTTTTCCCTCAGCCCCTCGGGCTCAGTGTCTTTCATCCAGCCAATCAGAGCTCCCCTGGCCCACAGCTCAGCCACCTCAGTGCCTGTGCCACTGCCAGGTGGTGCCAGCTGCAGGCAGAGCTGACCCAGCAGGAAGCTCCTTCACAGCAATCTGATCTCTGTGTTGGGCATTCCAGAGGTCCCTTCACCCTCCCCTCCCTGGGCAGCTGCTGCCTGGAGGCTCCACCTCTGCCCTGGGCAGCCTGGGCCAGACCTGCAGAGCCCTTTCCAGGAGGAAATTGTTCCAGATGTCCAAGCTGAACCTCCCCTGCAGAGGCTGCAGGTGTCCCCCTCTTGGCCACAGGTTCTGCAGCCCCCATGAGGAGGACCTCAGCCACGGGTGGCACAGCAGCGGCACAGCAGCGCCCTCCAGTGGCCACCTGGATGTTCGTAGCTCTTCAGCCAGGAGGCCATGCAGGAGCCCTGGGGGTGGGGTGAGGGTGGGCAGAGCTGGGAGCTTTGGCTTCCTCCCCAGGATCCCCTCCCCAGGATCCCCTCCCCAGTACTTCCTCCCCAGGATCCCCTCCCCAGGATCCCCTCCCCAGGATCCCCTCCCCAGTACTTCCTCCCCAGGATCCCCTCCCCAGGATCCCCTCCCCAGGATCCCCTCCCCAGCCCCTCTGGCTCTCAAGTTGTTGCCTTCCTGAGTCCCCCAGAGTGGCTCCCCTGGGCTGAGGGAGATCCCACAGCAGGGCCATGAGGAGACCCCAAAGGGACTGCCCCAAGAGGGAGCAGCCCCCCCCAGGACCTGCCCTGGGACACCTCAATGAGTCTGGGCAGGAGGTTCCCAATGGGTGAGGAGCTCAGAGCAGAGCTTTGGCAGAAGATCAGAGAACCACAGCAGGGTGGAGGTTGGGAGGGACCTCCAGAGATCAGCCAGCCCAAGCCCCCTGCCAGAGCAGGGGCAGCCAGGGCAGTGCCCACAGGGACACAGCCAGGGGGAGCTTGAAAATCTCCAGAGACTCCACAACCTCTCTGGGCAGCCTGCTCCAGGCCTCCACAGCCTCACACCAAAGAAGTTTCTCCTCCTGCTCAGCTGGAACCTCCTGGGTGCCACTTTGTGCCCCTTGCCCCTTGGCCTGGCCCTGGGCACCACTCAGCAGAGCCTGGCCCCAGCCTCTTGCCCCCCACAGCTCCTGCTGAGCATTGCTCAGATCCCCCCTGGGGCTGCTCTGCTGCAGGCTCTCAGCCCCCTCAGGGCTCTCAGCCTCTGCTCCTCACAGAGCTGCTCCAGGTCCTCAGCATCTCTGTAGCTTCTGCTGGACCCTTCCAGCAGTTCCCAGTCCCTCTTGAACTGGCAGAGCCTGGGCCTGGCCCCACCCCTGCAGCTGTGGCCTCCCCAGGGCAGAGCAGAGGGGCAGGAGAACCTCCCTTGCCCTGCTGCCCACACTCCTCTGGATGCCCCCCAGGAGCCCCTTTGGCCTTCTTGGCCACCAGGGCACCTGGCTGGCTCAGGGGGTCCTTGCTGTCCCCCAGCACCCCCCAGGTCCTTCTCCATGGAGCTGCTTCCCAGCAGATCCCTCCTCCTGCCTCACAGTCCCTGGGGTTGTTCCTCCCCTGGCCCTGGTGGAGCTCCATGAGGTTCTCCTCTGCCCAGCTCTGCAGCCCCTCCAGGCCACTCTGGATGGCAGCACAGCCCTGAGGGGTGGCAGCCACTGCTGCCAGCTTGGCCCCCAGCACCCAGCTGGCTGAGGCTCCCCTCTGCCCCTTCCCCCAGGCCCTTGCTGAAGACTTTGAACGAGGCTGAAGCCATTCTGACCCCTGGAGAGCATCAGCCCTGGCACCAGCTCCAGCCAGAGGGCAAAAGCCCTGAGGGAGCATCAGGGAGGAGGAGCCAGGGGCAGGGCTGAGCCCCAGGCAAACACAGGGGAGGGCACAAAGCTGCTCCCAGCACCCACAGCTCCCAGCTCAGCCTGCACTGAGCCCTGGGGTGGTCTCCCCCTCCCGGGATGGACGTGGGGGGCTGGGGACCTCCTCTGCTGGCTCTGCAGAGCCGCCTGGCCGCGGGGCTCCTACTCTGCCTGCTGCGGCTCTGCGGTGAGTGGCAGGGGGCAGGGAGCAGCCGAGGGGAGGGAAGGGGCTTGGGGGTCTCTGGAGGGGTGGGGGCTGGGCTGGCAAAGCTTCCTTGGAGCCTGCAGGGTTGGAGAGGGAGGGAGGAGTGGGGAAGTGTGGGGGGGGGAAGGAGACCTCTTCAGCTGAGCAACTAAGGAGGCCCCCACGGCCCCCAGGCTGCTGCCCTTGCACAGAGAGGTTGGGAAAGGCTTGGAGCCTGCCCAGGCCCAGGAGCTGCTCTGTTTGCTTTGCCCTCCCCCCCCGGGGCCTGCCAAGGACACAAAGTCCTCTTCTGCCTGGCCCAGACAGGAGCTCCATGCCCTGCAGGCGCAGAAGCTTCCCAGGAGGTGCCCCCCAAGGTGCTCCTCAGGTTCCTGTCCCACCTCTGCCTGGCTTGGGTTGAGATCTCCTGCTCCAGGAGGTGATGGAAGCTCTGCCCAGACCCCAGCCCCGGTGACTCACACAGGCTTGGCCACCCCAAACTTGTGGCCATGGGGATGGAACATCTCTTATCTCCCTGGCTTGGTGGATCCTCTCTTACCTCCCTGCCTTGCTGGATCCTGTCTCACCTCCTTTGCTTGCTGCTGTTTGCATTCATCAGGAACCACAGATTGGGTTTGGGTTGGAAGGGACCTTGAGGACCCTCCAGTTCCACATCCCTGCCATGGGCAGGGACACCTCCCACCAGCTGAGGGTGCTCTAGGCCTCATCCAGCCTGGTCCTGGTGCCACCTCCACCAGCTCCCCCTCCCAGTTCCCATCCCTGCTGTGCCCCCCCTCAGCCCTGCCTGCCTCTCAGTGTCACCTAAAGCCCTTTTTTGGGGTTCCCCTCAAGCCACCAGCAGGAGCAGGAGCTCCACCCAGCTGATGCCAGCAGCTGATGGAGCTGCTCCTCTCCCCCAGACCTTCTGCCCTGTCCCTCTTGCAGGCCCTGCTGCTCCCCAGAGGGTTCCCCTGCGCCTCTCAGATGGTCCTCACCGCTGCGCCGGGAGAGTGGAGCTCTTCTACCAGAGCCAGTGGGGAGGAGTCTGTGATGGCCTCTGGGACCTGCCGGATGCTGCTGTGGCCTGCAGGCAGCTGGGCTGTGGCACAGCCCTCTCAGCACCCAGGGCTGGGCACTTTGGGGCAGGCTCAGGCCCCATCTGGCTGGAGGAGGTCAACTGCACCGGGAGGGAGCTGGCCCTGTCCCACTGCAGGGTGAAGGGTTGGGGCCACACCAGCTGCCACCACGGAGGGAGTGCTGGGGTGGTCTGCTCAGGTAAGGCCCCCGTGGGAATGGGGAGTGGGAGGGTGGCTCCTGATGGGCATTGCAGTTCCCTCTCCAGGAGTGTGGAGCTGTCAGGCTGGCCCAAAGCTCCCTGTGGCACAGAGCAGCCATGGCACCAGCAGGGGATGGGATGAAGTCAAGGGATGGCTTGGAGGTCAAGGGATGAGGTCAAGGAATGGTTTTGTGCTCAGGGAATGGTTTTAAGGTCAAGGGATGAGGTCAAGGGATGGGTTTGAGGTGAAGGAATGAGGTCAAGGGATGGGTTTGAAGTCAAGGAATGGTTTTGGGGTCCAGGGACAGTTTTGAGGTCAAGGGTTCGGTTTGAGGTCAGCAGATAGGTTAGAGGTCAGGGGATGAGGTCAAGGGATGGATTTGAGATCAAGAAATGGATTTAGGATCAAGAGCTGGGTCAGGGGATGGGTTTGTGGCCAAGGGATGGGTTTCAGGTTAAGGGATGGGTTTGAGGTCAAGGAATGAGGTCAAGGAATGGTTTTGTGCTCATGGGATGGTTTTAAGGCCAAGGGATGAGACCAAAGGATGAGTTTGAGGCCAAGGGATGAGTTTGAGATCAAGGGAAGGGCTTGAGGTGAAGTAATGAGCTCAAGGGATGGTTTTGAGGTCAGAGGGTGGTTTTGTGGCCCAGGGAAGAGGTCAAGGGTTGGGTTTGTGGTCAAAGGCTGGGTTTGTGGTCAGGGGATGGGTTTGAAGTCCAGGGATGGTTCTGGGGTTTGTCCTACACAAGGCTCTCCAGGCTGCTGAGCAATTTGAGCAGAAGGTTTGGCAATGATCTTGGAGCTAACCCAACCTCCCTGAGATGCTGAAACAACTCTGGGAGAGGTACAGAGACCCCTTGCAGGTCACAGGCTGGTAGGGTTTGGAAGGGACCTCTGCAGTCTCCACCAGCTGCTCCAGGAGGAGGCTGTGGGAGAGAGAGTCAAAGGCTTTACTAAAGCCATAGAATGCTGGAAGGGGTTGGGTTGGAAGGGATCTCAAAGCTCATCCAGCTCCAACCTCCTCACCATGGGCAGGGACACCTCCCACCAGCCCAGGTTGCTCAAGGCCTCATCCAGCCTGGCCTCCAACACCTCCAGGGAGGAGAATCCACAGCCTCCCTGGGCAGCCTGGCTGTGGGAGGAGATCAGGTTGGTCAAGCAGGAAAGCACAGAAGGGTCCTGCAGCAGTGAGGGACAAGGAGGCGTTGATGGTGGAATTCTGCAGGGCCTTTGCCACAGTCCCCACCACATCCTGCTGGCCAAGGTGGAGAGATGTGGACTTGCAGGGTGGATGTTCAGTGTGTAAGGAATTGGCTGGAGGGTCACATCCAGAGGGTGGTGCTCAGTGGCTTGGAGTCCAGCTGGAGAGAAAGTGACAGTGGAGGCTCTGAGGGATCCCTGTGCTGCTTAAGAACTTGATCAGTGCTGTAGACAGGGGGCATGGAGGCACAGCACAGATGGCACCCAGCTGAGGGGTGCTGTCCATGTGCCAGAGGGACAGGAGGGCATCCAGAGGGACCTGGACAGGCTGCAGAGGTGGTGCCAGGGGAACCTCCTGAGGCTCCACAAGAGCCAGGGCAGGATCCTGCCCCTGGGCTGGAACAATCCTGACTGGCAGCACAGGCTGGGGGAGGAGGGGAGGGAAAGCAGCCCTGAGGAGAAGGACTTGGGGGTGCTGGGGGAGGAGAAGCTGCACAGGAGCAGGCAGGGTGAGACTGCAGCACACAAGGCCAAGGGCAGCCTGGGCTGCAGCCAAAGCAGTGTGGGCAGAGGTGCAGAGAGGAGATCCTGCCCCTCTGCTCTGCTCTGGGGAGACCTCAGCTGCAGGGCTGGGGCCAGCTCTGGAGCCCTCAGCACAGGAAGGACCTGGAGCTGATGGAGAGGCTGCAGAGGAGGCCAGGAAAATGCTGAGGGGCTTGGAGCAGCTCTGCTGTGGGACAGGCTGAGGGAGCTGGGGGGGTTCAGCCTGGAGAAGAGAAGGCTGCAGGGAGAGCTCAGAGCAAGCTGCCAGCAGCTGAAGGAGGCTGCAAGGAGGCTGCAGAGAGACTGTGGCCAAAGGGCAACCAACCCTACCCTACCCAACCCCACTCAACCCAACTCAACCCAACCCAACCAAACCCAACTAAACCCAACCCAACTCAACCCAACTCATCCCAACCCATCCCAACTCATCCCAACCCATCCCAACTCATCCCAACCCATCCCAACTCATCCCAACTCATCCCAACTCATCCCAACCCATCCCAACTCATCCCAACTCATCCCAACTCATCCCAACCCATCCCAACTCATCCCAACCCAACCCCACCCAACCCAACCCCACCCAGTCCCACCCAACCCAACTCAATCCAACCCAACCCAACTCATCCCAACCCAACCCAACCATACCCAACCCAACACAATTTAACCCAACCCAACCCAACCTAACCCAACAAGAGGGCTCTGGGCAACTTGCTGTAGAGAAGAATGTCCCTGCTGAGTGCAGAGGACTGGATGACCTTTGGATGTCCCTTCCTGGTTGGACCCTTCTCTGATTCTATGATCCTATGGTGGAATCTCTTTGTGCCCTCCACAGAGCCCTCCAGACACCTCCCCACCACCCCCACCCCCCCCAGCAGCCCAGCAGAGCTGCGCTTGGTCAATGGCCCCAGCAGCTGCTCTGGCAGGGTGGAGGTGCTGCACGACCACCAGTGGGGAACCATCTGTGATGATGATTGGAGCTTCCCCGAGGCCACAGTGGTCTGCAGGCAGCTGGGCTGTGGGGCAGCCCTCTCAGCCTTTGGAGGAGCTCACTTTGGCCAAGGGTCAGGCCCCATCTGGTTGGACAACGTCCAGTGCCAAGGGGATGAAGCTGCCCTGTCCCAGTGCCCAGCCAGGCCTTGGGGGGTCAACAACTGCGGCCATGGAGAAGATGCCAGCGTGGTCTGCACAGGTGAGGGCACAGGAGGAGGGCAGCAGGTGCCTGGGTGGGAGCCTCTGACTGTCCCTTGGAGGAGACCTCCTCTGACTGACCCTTGGAGAAGACTTCTTCTGACTCCCTCTTGGGGGACACCTCCACTGATTTGCCTCCTTTGGAGGAGACCTCTTTTGACTCCCCTCTTGGATGAGACCTCCTCTGACTGCCCCCTTGGAGGACACCTCCTCTGACCCCTCCTTTAGAGGAGAGCTCCTTTAACTCCCCTCTTGGATGAGACTTCCTCTGGCTCCCTTCTTGGAGGAGACCTCCTCTGACTCCCCCTTTAGAGGAGACCTCCTTTAACTCCCCTCCTGGATGAGACCTCCTCTGACTGCCCCCTTGGAGGAGACCTCCTCTGATTCCCCCCTTAGAGGAGACCTCCTCTGACCTCTGCTTGTGTCCCACTGCAGGGGAAGGCTCCACCACGGACAGCTCCCCCCCGGCGCCGCCGCAGCTGCGGCTGGAGGCTGGCCCCGGGCGCTGCGCAGGGCGCTTGGAGCTGCTGCGCTACGAGCAGTGGGGAACAGTCTGCGACCCGAGCTGGGGCCTGGCCGAGGCTGCTGTGGTCTGCAGGCAGCTCGGCTGCGGCACAGCTCTGGCAGCCCCGGGCTCGGCTGCCTTCGGGCCAGGCTCTGGCCGCATCTGGCTGGATGATGTCAACTGCACAGGGAGGGAGGGGTCCCTGGCCGAGTGCCAGAGCAGGGTCTGGAGAGCCAACAGCTGTGACCACCGAGGAGATGTTGGTGTGGTCTGCTCAGGTGAGGGGTTGCAGGGGCTGCAAGGGCAGCTGAGGTCAGGGGTTGGGGGCTGCAGAGGCAGCTCAGGGGGAGGTTGGGGGCTGCAGGGGCAGCTCAGGAGGAGGTTGGGGGCTGCAGGGGCAGCTCAGGGGGAGGGTGGGGGCTGCAGGGGCAGCTCAGGGGGAGGTTGGGGGCTGCAGGGGCAGTTCAGGGGGAGGTTGGGGACTGCAGGGGCAGCTCAGGGGGAGGGTGGGGGCTGCAGGGGCAGCTCAGGGGGAGGGTGGGGGCTGCAGGGACATCTCAGGAGGAGATTGGGGACTACAGGGGCAGCTCAGGGGGAGGTTGGGGGCTGCAGGGGCAGCTCAGGGGGAGGGTGGGTGCTGCAGGGGCAGCTCAGGAGGAGGTTGGGGCTGCAGGGGCAGCTGAGTCATGCCCCAGGCAGGCAGGGCTGGAGGTGGTGCTGAAGGGTGTGGGGTGGTGGTGGTCGCTCAGCAGCAGTGGTGGCCTTGGGGGCTCCAAGCCAGGGTTTGGCCATGAGGACCCCAAAGGTCTCCTCCAGCCTCAGCAGCTCCATGGTTCTGTGACTTTCTCCCCCCCTAAGATGCACTCAGGAGCAGGGCCTGGGACCCACCCTGGGTGCTGCTCTCCCCTCTGGTGCAGCAGCTGCAGGTGGGACCCCGGGGAGCTGCTCAGGATGGGTTTGGAGCAGGAAGACCAAAGCCTGCTCCTACCTCTCCCTCTCCCGGTGGCTCTTAGCTACTCAAATGCTTCAGGAGATGCCTCCAGCCCCCTCCTACAGTCACTGTTGGACCCCAGACCCCTCCCATGATCACTGTTGAACCTGAGACCCTGCCGTGGGCACTGTTGACCCCAGCAGCCCACCCCAGCAACTGCTGACCCCAAGGCCCTCCCATAATTAGTATTGACCACAAGACCCTCCCACAGTCACTGTTTCCTCCAGACCCCTCCCATAGTCACTGCTGACCCCAGACCCCTCCCACAATCACTGTTGCATCCAGACCCCTCCCACAGTCATTGCTGACCCCAAGACCCTCCCATGGTCACTGCTGACTCCAGACCCCTCCCATGGTCACTGTTAACCCCAAGACCCTCCCATGGTCACTCTTGACCCCAGACCCCTCCCATGGTCACTGTTGACCCTCAGACCCCTCCCATGGTCATTGTTAACCCTAAGACTTTCCTATGGTCACTGCTGACCCCAGACCCCTCCCATGGTCACTGTTAACCCCAAGACTTTCCTATGGTCACTGTTGACCCCAGACCCCTCCCATGGTCACTGCTGACCCCAGACCCCTTCCATGGTCACTGTTAACCCCAAGACTTTCCTATGGTCACTGCTGACCCCAGACCCCTCCCATGGTCACTGCTGACCCCAGACCCCTCCCATGGTCACTGTTGACCCTCAGACCCCTCCCATGGTCACTGCTGACCCCAGACCCCTCCCATGGTCACTGTTGACCCTCAGACCCTCCCATGGTCACTGCTGACCCCAGACCCCTCCCATGGTCACTGCTGACCCCAGCCCCCTCCCACTGCCCCCAGACCCCTTTTCAGTCTCCATTGCTCCAGTCTCTGGAGCTGTGCCCCTTCTGCAAAGCCAACCCCGAGCCAGCCCTGTCCTTGGAGCCCCTTCCCCGGGGGCCAGCCGGAGGCTGCAGGAGCAGGAGGACCTTCTGACCTTCCTGCCCCTCGCCAAGCCCAGCTGGAGCCCAGGGGTGGCCCCCAGGCTTGACTGTGACCCAGGCTTGTCTGTGCCCCTCGGTGTCCCCCCCCAGCCGCCAGCAGCCCGGGGCAGCCCTCCCTGCGCCTGGCCAATGGCTCCGGCAGCTGCCTGGGGCGGGTGGAAGTCCTCCACGAGCAGCGCTGGGGGACTGTGTGCGACGACTCCTGGGACCTGCAGGACGCCCGCGTGGTGTGCAGGCAGCTGGGCTGCGGGGAGGCGATCTCGGCGCCGGGCTCGGCTCGGTTCGGCCCCGGCTCGGACCCCATCTGGCTGGACACCGTCCACTGCGCCGGCACCGAGGCCACCCTCAGCCAGTGCCAGCTGAGCCGCTGGGGAGAGCACAACTGCGGCCACGAGGAGGACGCTGGAGTCGTCTGCTCAGGTGACAGCACCGAGGGGCAGCTGAGGGGCCTGGGGCCCGTCGCAGGTCGGGGTCTGAGGGGGGTGGGGGGTGGTGCTCTGCTCGGTTGCAGCCTGGGGCAGGACTAAGGGGCAAGGGATGGAAAGTGCAGCACAGGAGGTTCCAGCTCAGCAGGAGGAGGAACTTCTGCCCTGGGAGGCTGCCAGAGGCCTGGAGCAGGCTGCCCAGAGAGGTTGTGGAGTCTCCTGCTCTGGAGCCTTCCCAGCCCTGTCTGGATGTGTTCCTGTGGGACCTGTGCTGGGTTCTGTGGTCCTGCTCTGGCAGGGGCTTGGACTGGGAGATCACCAGAGGTCCAATGCAATCCCTAACATCTGTGAGCCTGTGACCTGTGACCTGTGACCTGTGGTTATGTGATATTGTGATCTGTGATCTGTGGTTGTGTGATACTGTGAGCCTGTGATCTGTGATCCTCTGATCTTCTGATCCCATGATGCTCTGGTCCTGTGATCCACAATCCTGTGATCCTCTGGTCTTTGATCCTGTGATCCATGATCCTATGATTTGGACTCAAGCTGTGCCAGGGGAGGTTTAGGCTGGAGGTGAGGAGAAAGTTCTTCACAGAGAGAGTGGTTGGCCACTGGAATGTGCTGCCCAGGGAGGTGGTGGAGTCCCCATCCCTGGAGGTGTTCAAGAGGGGATTGGACGTGGCACTTGGTGCCATGGTTTAGATAGGCATGAGGTGTAGGGTGACACGTTGGACTCGATGATCCTTGAGGTCTCTTCCAACCTTCTTGATTCTATGATTCTATGATCTATGATCCTGTGATCTGTGATCCTGTGATCTGTGATCCTGTGATCTGTGACACTGAGCAGAGCTGGCAGCAGGTCTCAGGTGCTTGGTTGAGCATCAGGTCCTGAAAGCTCCGTGGTGGCAGCAGCCTGGGCTGGGCAAAGCCTTGCTGGAAAAAACCCAAACAAGCCCAAGGCAGAATCACAGAATTGGTTTGGGTGGAGATGATGAAGATTGTGGAAGTCCAACCAGCAACCCAACACCTCCATGGCCACAGAGCCATGGCCCTAAGTGGCCACAGCTGTCCTGGACACCTCCAGGAAGGTTAACTCCATCCCTGCTCCAATCCCTGACCACTCTTGCAGTGAAGAACTTCTTCCTCATCTCCAACCTGATCCTCCCCTGGTCAGCTCTCCTCCTGTTATTTGTTCCTTGGGAGCAGAGCCCAACCTCCACCTCACTCCAACCTCCTCTCAGGGAGCTGGAGAGAGCATTGAGGTCTCCCTTCAGCCTCCTCTTCTCCAGACTAACCAACCCCAGCTCCCTCAGCTGCTCCTCCCCAGCTCTGTCCTCCAGACCCTTCCCCAGCTTGGTTGACCTCCTCTGGACCTGCTCCTGCTCCTCAATGTCCTTCTTGGAGTCAAGGCCCCAGATCTGAACACCCTTCCTGGACACAGCAGCCCAGTGGCACCAGGGAGGTGGCTGTGGGGCCTCCATGAGCCCCAGCCCCACCCCACAGAGGCTGGAGTAAGGCAGCACAGGCAGTCCATGCCACACCTGCTGGTGCCTTGTCTCCAGCAGGGCACCAGAAGGAGATGCCCAGGAGCAAGTCAGAAGTTTCTCAGCACCCCCTGGGCTCAGAGGTGCCCAGGAGCAAGTCAGAAGTTTCTCAGCACCCCCTGGGCTCAGAGGTGCCCAGGAGCAAGTCAGAAGTTTCTCAGCACCCCCTGGGCTCAGAGGTGCCCAGGAGCAAGTCAGAAGTTTTTCAGCACCCCCTGGGCTCATTGATGCCAACTTCACCCTCTTGTGCTCTTCCTCCCTAGGCCCAAACCCCTTCCAGGTGCGAATCAGAGGTGGTCCTCACCCCTGTGCAGGGCAGGTGGAGGTCCTCTACAACAGCTCCTGGCACAGGGTCTGTGGCAGCAGCTGGACCTTGCTGGAAGCTGAGGTGGTCTGCAAGCAGCTGGGCTGTGGACCTGCCCAGTCTGCACCAGTAGGAGCCCAGCTGAGCCCTGGGGATGGCCACAGCCACACCTTGCTGAAGGGGTTGAGCTGCCAAGGGCCTGAGATGTTTCTCCTGGAGTGCCAGCAGAAGGACATTGGTCCAGGGCCATGCAGCCAGGGCTTGGCAGCTGCTGTGGTGTGCATGGAGCAGGAAGGTGAGAGGTGGGGGGGTCCTCTCTTGGCCTCTGTCTGCACTGGGGACCTCTCCTTGCAGAGGTGGTGAGGTTGAGGCTCCTCTCCCCATCCTGCTCTTGGCCTCCTGCCAGGCAGAAGCATGGCCAGAAAGCCTTCTGCTGGGAGGGGTTAGCTGGGCAGGGGAGAGGCCCTGGAGGCTGTGGCTGGAAGGCAGAGGCTTGGGAGCTGCTGGGGGCAGCTTGGTGGTGTTGGGTTGCTGGTTGAACTTGGTGGACTTCATCCAACTGTTGAGGTTGGAAGAGATCTTTGAGCTCATGGAGGCCAAACTGCTCTGCTGGAGCTCACAATTCCTCCACTGCTGCTCAGCCTCCTCTTGGAGGCTCTTGCCCAACCTTGATTCCATGAGCTCAGAGGGCATGGAGATGCCAGGGTGCCCAGTGGGCATCCTCCCAGCTGGGGGCTGTCCCAAAGCTGCCAATCCTGCACCCAGCCCCCAGCCCCAGCGCCCAGCAGGGAGCAAGGGAGAAGCTTTCAAGTCCCCTCAGCCTCTTCCCACCAGGGAATTGTTTTGGCTGGGGAAGCCCTCTGAGATCATCCAACCACCAACCCCAGGCCACCATGGCCACCAAACCCTGTCCCCAAGTGCCATGAAGCCCTCTGAGATCATCCAACCACCAACCCCAGGCCTCCAAACCCTGTCCCCAGATGCCACCTCCACAGGTTTCTTGCACACCTTGAGTGTGCTGCAGAGTCATGGAATTGGGTCAGGGTTGGAAGGGACCTCAGGGCTCATCCCCAAGGATCATCAACTCCCCAGCCATGGGCAGGGACACCTCCCAGCAGCTCAGGTTGCTCAGAACCACATCCAGCCTGGCCTGAAGGGAAGGAGGAGAGGCTGAGGCCACCCAACCAACCTCCTTTGGGCTTTCCTCTCCTTGCAGACCCCACAGAGTCCTTCTTGGTGCTCTCAGGTCTGCTGGGCCTTGGGGCAGCCCTTTGTGGGACCCTCCTGCTGCTGTACCTGTGGCTGAGGTGCAGGAGACAGCCTGGACCCTCCTCAGGTAAGGGCAGGACCAGGGTAGGAGGTGCAGCTGGGCCTGCTGGTGGAGCTGGCAGGGATGGAGCCCAACGTGGGGCTGGGGGCTCCAAGCAGCACCACTCTTCTGCTTCCCTCTGCAGCCAAGGCACTGGTGAAGCAGACAGAGGACACCTGGACGTTGTCTGAGGCTTAGGTGTCGAAGGCAAAGCTCCCTCAGGACCCCAGAAGACCTCCTGTGGTGGAGCCAGCAGAGGAGAGCAACCACTCTGGGATGGGCAGCAGGCAGAAGGCATCTGCAGGCTCCTGTCCTGTGTGCCCCACGGCTCCCTGCACCAAGCTCTGGGGGTCCCAGATGCTCCATGCAGCTTCCCAAGGTCCCTCAGCCTCCAAGCAAGGTCTTCTCACAGCCATCCCTGTCTGCTCCAGTGTGGCAGGAGAGACTCAGCCTCTGCAGAGCAGTTGCAAGCTAAGATGTTTGCAGGCACAGACATTTCTTGTGCAGTTATTGCCTTCCATAGGTACCTGACAGAACTCCTCTTGCAGTGTTGTCACTCTCTGATTGGTCACCTTGCTGCTGACATGCAGCCAAGCCAGGCATGCCATTGGTCAGTGCTAGCAAGCAGGTTTCTCATCATGTCCAGCCAACCCCTCTCTCGTCTCTCTTGGTTCCTCACTCAAAGACCAAAGAGCTTCCTCAGAGCTGCTGGAAAACAAACCACCCCCTCCAGTCCAGCACCCAAACCCCAGCTGCAGAGGTTCCTCCAGCCCTGGAACCACCACAACCCCACCCCTACAGCCCCCTCTGGACCCCTCTGCACCTCCCCCTTCTGCTTTTTCTAATCAACATAATTTTTTTTTTTTTTTTGCAGACATAGAAGCAAGGAAGGTAAAACTAACAATGCAACAAAACCAATCAATAAAATCAACAATCCACTTTTGATAAGAGATTTCATCCCCCTGGTAAGCTCCATCCATCAAAGGAGTTCTCTAGTCCAAGAAGGGTCTGGTCCCAGCAAAGTCTTCCCACCCAGATCCGTGGACAAGTAGCAGGAAATCTGCAGCAGGCCTGTCCTGCACTGAGGCAGAGCTCACAGTCTGCTGCTCAGGGCCTGAATCACTTCAGGCTTCACCCTGAGGTTGCTTTGCTTTGCCAGCCAGCAGCTCACTTGGCTGAGCTGAGTCAGTGCCTTGCAGGGGCTGCTCCAGGAGCACAGAGGATGACTGCTGCTGCTTCTCCTTTGTTCCACAAACCCACCTCATCCTCACACTGAGAAACATCCCTGGGGGTAGTCTTCTGAGCCAGCTCATGCCTGGCAGGCTCTCACCTTTGTCTTTCCTGAAAGTGGCCTTGCACCCCATGGTGCTTCTGAGAACAGACATTGTACCCAGGGACTGAGATCCAAAGACCTACAAAGGCATCAGACCCAACCTTCAGCTTTGTCTTTACAATCTGCCCCAAAGGCCTGAATGCTACCCCTCTGCCTTTTCCTGAGGTGGTTAAAGATCCCAGCACTGAGCTGTGGGGGTAAGGCTGGCCAGGCCCTGTCCCTGCAGATGAGGGCAATCCCTGCAGGCAGACAGCAGGGCTGAGCAGGTCCCTTTGCTGGTGTGAACTCAGGCTGATGACACCATGACTGTAGTTTCTGCAGTCCCTCCCTGTCAGAGGTCACATCCTCAATACTCAGGGTTCAAGACATTCTCACTGGCCCTAACATTCTCATCTCTTGATGCTCTGCTGAGGTCCTGAGTCCTGTTGCTCCTACCCTTGGCCTAATGTTAAGTTTGTTTTTTCTTTCAAATTTCTCCCCACTAAAGCCTCCAAAATCTCTAATCCTCCATCAGTTTTGTTAAACCACACTAAAAAGCACACATCAAATGGAAATTTGAGAACATAGCATGCTTCAACTCTTCTTTCTTCTGGCATGATACCTACACTCCCCTTTTTTGTTTGTGTAATAAAAAAATGAAAGTATCTTTTGTGCTATAATCCATTTTGAGCTTCCCTTTGGGCAGCTGACATTAGTGCTTCACTCTGACATTCTGGTGAGGCACCACACAAACCCATGGGCACAGATTCCCCAATTACACAACACTGGAATGATTGTGAGGTTCCTAATCCAGATGTTTTGTAGGTATCAGTCTCGTGCCATCAGCCTCAGATTGCTGCTGCTGGTCTCAGTTTATCACAGCAGCCACCATGACCAGCCCTAGGCCTGGTGATTTTCACTGCTCTTTGTCCCATCCTTTGCTTCCTGAGCTGTCTTCTGCTGAGATGTTTGCAGCACTGAGTTGCAGAATTGATCTTTCCAGCTCATGACTTGGGTTGAGTCTTCCTTGCTGCTATCAGCAACCTGATCTAGTGTGAAGTGTCCCTGTCCACAGCAGGGGAAAGGAACTAGATGATCCTTGAAGTCCCTTCCAGCCCTGACTGATTCTATGATTCTATGATTCTATGATCCTTGAGGTCCCTTCCAATCCTGACTGATTCTGATTCTATGATTCTATGATCCTTGGGGTCCCTTCCAGCCCTGTCTGAATCTATGATTCTATGATTCTATGATCCTTGAGGCCCCTTCCAGTCCTGATTCTATGATTCTATGATCCTTGAGGTCCCTTCCAGCCCTGACTGATTCTGATTCTATGATTCTATGATCCTTGAGGTCCCTTCCAGTCCTGATTCTATGATTCTATGATCCTTGAGGTCCCTTCCAACCCTGACTGATTCTGATTCTATGATCCTTGTGGTCCCTTCCAGCCCTGATTCTATGATTCTATGATCTTTGAGGTCCCTTCCAACCCTGCCTGATTCTATGATTCTGATTCTATGATTCTGTGATCATTGAGGTCCCTTCCAGCCCTGACTGGTTCTATGATTATATGATTCTATGATTCTGTGATCATTGAGGTCCCTTCCAGCCCTGCCTGATTCTATGATTCTGATTCTATGATTCTATGATCCTTGAGGCCCCTTCCAGTCCTGATTCTATGATTCTATGATCCTTGAGGTCCCTTCCAGCCCTGACTGATTCTATGATTCTATGATCCTTGAGGTCCCTTCCAACCCTGACTGATTCTGATTCTATGATTCTATGATCCTTGAGGTCCCTTCCAACCCTGACTGATTCTGATTCTATGATGATCCTTGAGGTCCCTTCCAGCCCTGACTGATTCTATGATTCTATGATCCTTGAGGTCCCTTCCAACCCTGACTGATTCTGATTCTATGATTCTATGATCCTTGAGGTCCCTTCCAGCCCTGACTGATTCTGATTCTATGATTCTATGATCCTTGAGGTCCCTTCCAGCCCTGACTGATTCTGATTCTATGATTCTATGATCCTTGAGGTCCCTTCCAACCCTGACTGATTCTGATTCTATGATTCTATGATCCTTGAGGTCCCTTCCAGCCCTGACTGATTCTATGATTCTATGATCCTTGAGGTCCCTTCCAGCCCTGACTGATTCTGATTTTATGATCCTTGGGGTCCCTTCCAGTCCTGACTGATTCTGATTCTATGATTCTATGATCCTTGAGGCCCCTTCCAGTCCTGATTCTATGATTCTATGATCCTTGAGGTCCCTTCCAGCCCTGACTGATTCTGATTCTATGATTCTATGATCCTTGAGGCCCCTTCCAGTCCTGATTCTATGATTCTATGATCCTTGAGGTCCCTTCCAACCCTGACTGATTCTGATTCTATGATTCTATGATCCTTGAGGTCTCTTCCAGCCCTAACATTTCTATGATTCTATTCTATGATTCTAAAGCCTGTAGCTGATAAAATATGCTTCCTTTTCCTGGACTTTGCCTTTTCCTAGGCTAAACCTCTGTGTGATGTATCAAAAAAAATTTTTTTTTTGTTTTTTGTATTTTTATAATCCTTATCTTAAAGCTGTTGTGAATACAAAGACCAAAACCCCATTTTATAATATGCACATATCAAGCTCCTAACTTATGCTAATACCACAAACCCCTAAAAAACTTAAAGAAAGAACTACCTGAAAATTAAATCATCAATGTCTAAAAACAAAAGCAAAAAAGATTTTATGTCACCCAGAGCTCTTTTGAAGTGCTAGCACACAAAAAGGAAGGTTCAAACCAGAAGAAAAACTTAACCTCTGCACTCATAGAATGACTTATTCTGCTGAAATGTACCTGTGATGGCTTTAAGACTGTCTTTAGCTTTTTCCTCTTACAAAGTTGGAGCACAGAAAGTGAAAGAATGCAAATAAATCACAACTGGGTGTAAGAAAGCAAAATAATGATTGTTCTAAACACTTCCATTGGAGAGAGAGAAAGGTTTAAGAATCACTACTCAAAAGAAGGTTGGGCAGTCTCACAGTCTCACAGTCTGCCTTCTCTCAGTCTGCCTGCTGCTTCTCTGGCTGAAGGTAACACACATACTGACCTTGACAAGCTAACTCTAACAATCTCTCTCTGCTTCTTGGCTTTCTTCCCTTTTTGCCTGCTCTGGAGCAGGTAGGGAGGAAAAAGCAGCACAGCCCCCTCTCCTCTGGGGGGCCCAAGGGGGCTTGGTTGTGTTTTTCTGTGGATTGTACATGTTTGTGAATGTTGGGAATTGTGTAGATTTGTTCATGTTCATTGCATTGCCGTCACAGGTTGTGGTGTTGCCTGTAAATGCAGCTCCATTTGCTTCCAGACTGAGCTAGCCTGGCTGCTGTCGGTGTAGGAGGGGGACTTCAGCTCTCATACTGTTACAGCACCAATTATTACTTATAACTCATTATTATTATTATCACGTTTGTCATAATTAATTATTAATTATAACATTATGTGAAAATTACCGTATGCTTATCACATTTGTTGTTATTGCTTATTACTTGACATACTGTGGTGATGAGGGATGGAGGATGAGTTATTAATTTATGATTTATGAAATATGAATTATGAAAATTATATTTTTATTAATCATTAAAATTATGAATTCCTGATTAATCACCTTTCTATTATGATTCGAACGCACGGTTGTAAAAATATATTCCATAGCTGGTTTTTTTTTAGATTTATTTTTAAGATTAGAATATTTGCAGAATTAATTTCTAATTAGTGGAATGGAAGGTGCAGTTCCGCTGCTTGTCCACTAGATGGAGACTCGACAAGATGCTTGGCAGCTGTAACTCTGTACAGAGACATTTGCAATGTGGTTCAAGAGGCAAATGAATCTGGAAGTATCAGGCGGCTACAGGCAGGCACTTTGAAATGAATGTTACTGAGTGTTGCACACAGGAGAAGATACATTCTGTGTTTAGTAACTGTAATAAAGTATGTGTGCTGAAGGCACCATATGCCCAGAATTATGCCCCCAAATACCAACAAACTTGTCCCAATATGTTTTGGTAAGTTCCCCTTTCCACCCTCCTTTCAGGAGAGGAGGACAAAGGCCCAGGTGTCAACCTGTCCCCTAAGGGGTAAACAATTCCATGCACCCATCGCATGGCATGCTCATGCTCCTTCCATCTAAGGGCATAATTCTAGCTTCACCCTTTCCATAGGTTGAAGCAGGTTGTTGACAAGTGTGCCCATTGGCCAGATCCAGCCTCGAGAAATCTGTAAGTACTATTCCACTTGTTTACCAACTTGCTCTCTCCTTTCTCTTTCCTTTGCTTTGGTCGAGCTACGTAAGCTCGCAACTCCTAAGTCTTCTCGCTCCCGCATGCAAGCACACTAGAGGCCTCTGCAACACGGAAAGAAGCCAGCTCCCCAGGCTGCTCAAGGAACCAGCAAAGGAGATCCCTTCACTGAACCCAGCGTTGTAAGCACCGCCAAGAGGACTGGAAGAAGCCCTAAGGGTAAGCTTTAGCCCAGAAGGGGAGGTATTAGCTCAAGCCTGGCAGTCCAGCACAGCTGCAGCCGTAAGCAGCTAATCAAGCAGCAACGCATTCTGCGTGACCCCCGCCGTTTGCAGGCGATAAGAGGAGCCACTCAGTGTTGCCGCTCCACAGCCCTGTGCCACCAGGGTAATGTAACCTGGGATTTCCCCAGAGAAAGAGAGGGAGAAAGACATCCTCTGCTTTGAGATCAAGCCAAGGACTGCATTGTCACCTTAATGGGAGCAGTCGCTGAGATCAGCATTGTCAGCTCACTTTGAGCCGAGGGGGAAGCATCGCTTCACCGCACCCCTTCCCCGAAGCCCTCTCCGGGACTGGAGACGCTGACCCTGCCCACCGGGAACCATCACCTCAATTGCAAGGGCCGACCCCGAAGCACCTGGCCCCACCATGCAGGACCACTCCCCTGGACTGGCCCTGCCAGGCCAACCCTGTTCGGGGGAACCGCCAACCGGCAGAAAATCTCCCCTCCCGCAGGAGGAGAAAGCAAGCCTGGCCCCACCTGCGGAGGCAGGAGGAGAAAGAAAGTCACCACCCGGATGGACCAGCCCCGGGCAGACAGCTGGCAGCAGCAAGTAGCCAGCGTAACCCAGCAACTTGCCTCGCTGCAAAGGCAGACAGACAGAGTGTATCTTCTCATGTGTGCAACACTCAGTAACATTCGTTTCAAAGCGCCCGCACCAAGTCGTGTGAGATTCCAGATTGATCAGAGGATGATCAGAGAACCACCACGACCCCACCCCCACAGCCCCCTCTGGACCCAGAGAGCATTCTCACCACCTTCCCTCCATGGAAGTCATCTGCTCCCAGCCTTCTTGGAAAATCTTGGTCACCATTTCTCCTCATCCCTAGGGGTGGTGTTTCCTGCTCAAGGGGTTGGGAAAAGCCAATGGAAGGATGAAACCAAAGTGTTGTCCACCTCCAGTCCTCCTTAGAATGGGTTGGGAGGTCCTGGAATCACTGAGTCATTGAAAGGAACCTCAAGGATCATCTGTTTGAAACCTTCTTGGGTAACCCATAGTCAGGATTTGTCCCCACACCTCTCTGCTCCCATCCCTAGGGATGGTGTTTGCTACCCGAGGGGTTGGGAAAGGCCACAGGAAGGATGACACCAAAGGGTTGTCCACCTCCAATCTTCCTTCTTACTCAAGGGGTTGGTAAAGGCCAATTGAAGGATGAAAGCAAAGAGTTGTCCACTTCCAAGCCCCCTTCCTACCCAAGAGAGAGAGGAGATCCAATGGAAGGATGAAGCCAAAGGGTTCTCTACCTCCAAGCCCCCTTAGAATACGTTGGGAGGTCCTGGAATCATTGAGTCATTGGAAGGACCCTCAAAGATCATCTGGTCCAAGCCTTCTTGGGTAAACCATCGTCAGGATTTTTCCTCATCCCAAGGGATGGTGTTTCCAGGAGAAGGAGAAGAGGAGACCTGGAGAGGCTTGGTCAAGGGAAGTGTAGACCCCTTGGTCATAGAGGGCTTGTAGATGATGGCAGGAGGAGACTCCTCCTCAAGGAGACTCAAGGCTGCCAATGTTGGGTGAGATGCTGCGCTGGCACCAACAAGGAAGGGTCAGGTTCCTCCTGGAGCAGCCCTTGGAGCGTGGTTGCTCTGAGCCCCAACCCATCCCCCCCTTTGGTGAGGTCAGGAGGGACCATAGTCAGAGGAGCGTCCCACAGGAGGGACCAGAAGCTTGGCCAGGCTGTGATGAAGGTGTCCTGAAGGCCACACAAGGGCATGGGAGGGAATTGTTGGTGCAGGAAGCAGGAGGGAGGAGGCCCAGGGGATGAAGGAGACCCAGCAGCCATCCCCAAGCCCTCCAGATCTGCCCTCCCACTGTGATGAAGAGGTTATTAATTGAATTATGAATTATGAAAAATATTTTTATTAATTATTAAAAACAATTAATAATAATAGATTCCAGTGCACGGTTGTGAAAACATATCCCATAACTGGTTTCGTCTGGACCACTTGACACAATTAGAATATTTACAGAATTAATTTCTAATTAAGGGAAGGAAGGCTGCAGTTCCACCACTTGCCCACCAGATGGTGACTCCACGACACTCTTGGCAGCTTTAGCTATGTACACAGAGAGATTTCCAGTGCCATCAGAGGCAATTCCAGCTGGAATGTCCTGCAGCTAGGTGCAGGTGCTTGGAACTGAATGTTACTGAGTGTTGCACATGTGAAAAGCTGCACTCTGTCTTTGTTTGTAGTGAAGCAAGTTGCTGGGTTGTGCTGGCTGCTCGCTGGCTGCTGGCTGCCTTGGGCTGGCCCGGAGCTGGGCAGGGGAATGCTCCTGGGGCAGGGGTGTTCCATGGAGCAACTATGGAGGCTGGGGGCGGGCAGGGCCGATACAGGGGAGTGGTCCTGCGTGGCAGGGCCGGGTCCTTCAGGGTCGGCCCTCGCAGGGTTGGGGTGATGGTTCTCTGTAGGCAGGGTCGGACGTTGTGTCAGTGTGAGCTGAAATTCCCCCCACCCCAACAATAACCAGGCTGGCTCAGTCTGGAAGCAAACGAAAGCTGTACTTACAAGCAAATCTACAATCTGTGATGAAACGCAATGGACATGTACAAATAGACAAAATTCACCACATTTACAAATATATACAGTCAACAGAAAAGCACAACCAAGCTCCCTTTACTTCCCCCTAAAGGGGAACTTTCCCAAGGGGCCTCTCTCCCAGGGGGCCACATCCCCCCCCAGACCCTCCTGGCAGAAAACAGAGTTATGTAAAAGCAAAGAGGCTGTTAACTTAGCTTCCCAAGGCCAGTGTGTTATCTCCAGCCAGAAGAGAAGAAGAAGCAGCATCCAGACAGCCCAGCAAGCTGCCCTGACTGTGCCTACTTTGTTTTGGAGTAGTAGTTCCTAAACTTTTCTATCTATCCAATGGAAGTGTTTAGAACAATCATTATTTTGCTTTCCTACACCCAGTAGTGACTTATTTACACTCTTTCGCTTTCTCTGCTTGAACTTTGAGAAGAAAAAGAGACTTCTAAGTTTCTGGAGGCTGGATCTGGCCAATGGCAACTCCTGCCAACAACCTGCTCTAGCCTATGGAAAGTGTGAAGCTAGGATTATGCCCTTCAATGGAAGGAGCATGAGCATGCCATGTGCTGGCTGCCTGTGCTTGCTCACCCCTCAGCAGGCAGCTTGGGGCTGTTTTGCCCTCTGGCTGGCACCTAGGCTGTTGTTCCCCTCTCTGGAAGGAGGGTGGAAGGGAGGATTTGCCCAGACATGCTGGGACAAGTTTTCTGGTATTTGGGGGCACAATTCTGGGCAGGTGGTGCCTCCACCACACTCACCTCTCCTCTCCTCCAACCTGAGCCTGTGACCAGTTTGCATCTTGCTGCTTGTCCTAAGCCCCAGGCACAGAGCTACCCTGGCTGGGAAGCCACCAGGGCAGCTTCTGACCCTCCATGGCCACCACCTCTCTCAGAACCACAGGAGGGGTTGGGGTGGAAGGGACCTTGGAGATCATGCAGCTCCAACCACCTGCCATGGGCAGGGACACCTCCCACAGCCCAGGTGGCTCCAGGCCTCATCTAGCCTGGCCTTGAGCACCTCCAGGGAGGAGATTCCACGACCTCCCTGGGACCTGAGGGTTCCTCAGCCTCCTGCTGGCACCTGAGCCTTGACCCTGCCCCACAACAGGGTGGGGTTGGACCTGGGCGGTCTCTAAGGTCCCTTCCAACCCAACCCATTCTGATTCCTGCTGCCTGGTCCTGGTCCTCTCAGCCTTGCCTGGCCCCAAGTCTGCATCAAAGGCCCAGGGCTGCTTCTGACCCCCTCAGAAGAGGGGAAGCAGGAGCCTGGCCCTAGCCTGGTGCAATAAAAGATGCCCCCAGCTGGAGAAGGTCTCTGTAAGAAAGCTCTTGGTGCTCCCCAGGGCAGCACCATGCAGGACCAACTCCTTCCAGACCCCAGCTGAGGCCAGGAGTGACTCTGCTGAGACCTTCTGCAGCATCTCTTCCACTTCTGCTGCTCTCTGCTGAGACCTCACCTACAGCTCTGTGTCCAGTTCTGGAGCC